>NC_081535.1:22876819-23176819 GCF_030273125.1 Centropristis striata
CAACATCTGGCATGTGCGTAGGGAAACTGTTTTTGCCTGGGTGTGCTTCAGTTGTGGCGCACCATCTGAGAGCATGTGTGTGTTTGTTTGTGTGTGTGTGTGTGTGTGTGTGTGTGTGTGTGTGTGTGCACATGTCTGTTGTGTCCTGAGATGACAGATGAGAGGTTTGCATCAATATTTGAACAAAGCGCTCTGGCATCTCTTTCTGTTGAGGCCATGCTGTTTTTAAGAGTCTGAGAGGCAGAGCAGAAATGTATTGCTTGTGTGACTCCGGTTGCAAAGAAATTACAAGTTAGAGAGTAGATTCAGAGCTGCAGGCATTTCTGCAGTCTGACAGAAGTCACTGTGAGACTTGCCTGGGGACAGGGAGGAGAAGAAACTGGAAGGATGTGAATCTAAATAATGGTATAAAATCTGGCCTGGTTTTCACCTGCAGGATTGTCAGTTTTATCCTGGCAAGCTCTTGGAATACCTCGGATACCTAGCGGCACTTCCACTGGACAGTGGACTCCGAGTGCATCCAGCTGGTGTGCATAACGCGTGGTTGCTAAGCAGTTCATTACCTGTCAGCTTGTCAGGTATACACTTGTACCCCGAGGTTGATGTATTTTGATATGGCTGAATAGTGGTTTGTGTCTGCAAAACACCAAACACAATCAGGCCTTCACGTGTTACTGCCTCTTCTCGCTCCATTTCCTGTTGCACTGGGAGATCCCATCTTTGCCAGTCTATCTTTCCCCTGTGGTGAATCTGTCATTCAGAAATCTCTGCAGACAGAGAGGAAGGGAGTGTGAGGGGGGAGTTGTGCATCGCGAGGGTTGTGATCCTTCAGTGGGCAAAAGTTGGCTGAGAAGCAAAAAAGTAGTGCCATTCTTTCCTGGACTCAGGTTTATGAGCATTTCCTGAAAATGCTGAACATTTTTTTTTTTTTTTTGTCTTCCTGCCGTGCTCTCGGTTGATCTGAACAGATGCTCCCCCAGTGCTTCTCACTATCTTCAACACCCACCTATCATCTGCTTCACCAATCTCCCTCCACCCCCATCTCCTCTGCTAGCTTCACCTCTGATCCTTAATCTAGACCATCCATCTGCTGCACGGATCTGCGTCAATACTGCCTATGAAGACACCTCACACTGAGCATATATAATTAATGCAGCATTGACCATCGCCAAGCTGTATTTATTCATGTATTTACACAGAACATTAGCCTGAAAGTCGGTGTTTACACAAAGCGCAGACACATAGCAGCAAATAAAATCCGAAAAATGCGTCCCCCGTTCACTAACTAACCACCATTTCTGAAACCTGTTACTGAAATGTCAACATGGCCAAGTAATTAACAAACAATTACGCCACTGGCTCTTAATTAACAAACTGAGAATTAATTAGTATTTGTTTGTTAATTCATGGCTAAGCAGCTGCTTTCCTGCTTATTAATACTGAATGCTGTCAAGTGAAAAGCAGTTGGAGAACTTTCCGACCAGTTTCCTCCTTTTTTTATTGAAATCTCAGGCTAATTGAAAAAGAGGTTATGATGCACAATCTGCTCATGGTTATTATTTTAAAACTGCAGCTTTTTTAGGATATTAAGGGGACCGTCGATTCCTCATATGTAAGAATAATTCTGAAAATGAGAAACGTTTTAGGCTTGGAGCCACTGATTATTGGATAACACATTGAGGCGATGCTGCATTTTATTAAAGCAATATATTCTCTCGCTCTGTCTGTGTTTCTTTCTCTTTCTTTTATGTTCACACACAGTCACCTTTTGCTCCGTGTTCATGCTGGCAATTCACATGCGGTATTAGCGGGAGATTCGTTTTTGATGCCTCGCAACTGTTCGAGGTTTGAAATCAGAGATTGACACTTGCCATTGTGACATTGTGACAGCGGGCATTTGAATTCAGCATGGTTCAATGAGCATTCTTCACGAAGAGCAAGTGAAATGAAAAAGGGACACGAATAAGTAAACTTGCATTAATAACCAGCGAAGTGTGCAGAGTGGCGGTGTTGTGGTTTACTGAAACTACAAGTGCAAGGTCGTTCATATCCATTGTGTAATTACATTCTATCTTTGAAACTCAAGCATGTTTGGTGTTAATTTATCAGCACAAATCGTTTAGTGCAAGGAGGAATTGCTGTTACAACAGGCACTCTACCTGCTGTAGGTTAGTATGGAAACATGCAGTTGTCAACAGCCTTGTTCAAAGACAAAGACAGGACATAGTTTTATATTTTTGTCAATTCTGAGATTAGCCTTGCAGTCAGTTATGCACCTATGATTCGGGGAAATCTGGCCTTTATTTCTGGTGCAGTTAAGTCACCTTCATGTCTAACTTTTTTTATGAGCATCCCATTAAAAACGTGCTTGAGAATTCTAGATTATTTTTGTTTTTCCAGTGTGAAAATTTGTGGTTTTTAAAAGCCTTGTGTAAAGTTGTGTGCAAATACAGGTTTTACTCAGTGAGTTACAGCCATTTATTGGATCATGTCCTGTAGGGTTGGGAGAATAGACAAATATATCAGCTATCAGCGATTGGATGGGAACATGTACGTGAATTTTTCAGCAACTTACGGTTGCTTGGCTGACAATGTGGACATTTCTAACATATCGCCCAACATTGTAAATTTCTGAATCCTGTGATTGCATGAACTGTAAATCAGCCAGTTGTTGTAAAGGCTCCGTTCAGATTGCACTGGAAAGCTGAGAGTCTTACAGTATTTAAATGTTGCCTCTTGCATAAACGGTTCCAAAGATATACAATGTTTTTAGCACCGATGCTACACTAGACTGAGGGTAAAAAATAATCAGAAATGCTGACTAAATAAAAGAAACAAATCCTAAAAATGTCATTAAATCTCAGCTTTGACACCATCCATTTATATGATGTTGAAACATGACAACCCTGTTAGTAGTGACATAAAGCTGCAGTTGTGAACCAGGCCTTGCACAAACAACAGTGACCCCTATTAACCCGCGACTAATTGTTTTATATAATTTGTCGAAAGGACAGTCATATTGAGCTTGTGTTCAGTATTCCATGCATACATGGGGGTTGTGTGTTAAAGAGGTGTGACAATTGCTTCCTGTAAAGTGCAGCGGAGGCAGGAGGTTCAGGTTCAGAAGCCAACGGCCTCTTAAACAAAGAGGATCCCCCTGCAATCAGTTCTGCATCACAGGAAGTGGAGTTGCTGGCTGTATGGGAGCCATTCAACGTCTTTGTGCAGGATGTGGGACGTGTTGTCCGGTAGAGTGGGAATCACATGATATAATATTGCATGAGCTGGTTATAAGAACTCTATCAAAGACAGTTGTAGGCTTGGGCCTAGATCAAACTGTCAAACTAGGCAGCACTTATCAAATATGAATCAAGATTCTGTAAACGCATTGCACATTTCTTGCATCAAATGTGTTCAGAATCACATTTTACTGTTATTTGAGAAATTTTGTACCATTTTCTTTCATGTTTGAAAATGGACCATGCTTGCCTCTGTCACTCACCAATACTTCATTGCTCCAGTTGGTCAAGACTTGCATTCTGTTGCTCCAATTCATTGTCTATTGGGAGGCATTTTGGTCTAATCATGTATAAATCCCATTGGAAATAAAACATGGAGAGATTCTAGTCTAAATCTAGACTAGAGTCTGGTGATGCCAGGCTATTCAAGTGACAAAAAGTACCTAAAAACAGCTTTGCCCATGTTAGCTGGCTCACCTTTGTTAGCGACAATAAACCCAAAATACTCAATGAAGGCATTTTACTTTCATAACCCTGATTCCAAAAAAGTTGGGACAAAGACAAAAGTTTATCCGGTTGAACATGAAAATGTTTTCAGTTGAATATACTGTATGTTATGAATGGCCTTTAAGACATTTTTTTTAATCGGAGTTGTTGTAAGTCGGCATCTCTCCTCTGTTTCACCAGTATAGACCGACCTCTAGTGGTACATGCTGTGCACTACACATCTAGCATCTTTCTGTCAGTTTAATACATAGACTGAAAGAGCAACGTCTGTATTTTTGACAGTGAAAATCATGTTGTCTGGAATCCAACAGACAGAACCCAAGAATCTGTTGCTGCACCAGTGGATGTATGTGAAACTCTGAACAGCTTGTTGTCTTGTTTTTATGATTCTCTGATCCAGGTATGGGTTGTTGCATCACTGGATGAACTGAGTCAGCTGGCCATGATCTTGAGTCTGAGCTCTAAGATTGGAAAGAAAGTCTGTGTCATCTGCAAATTTTATGACTTGAGGTTTGGTGCACACACTCCCCTGGTGGCTTGTACAGTATACGGAACAACAAGCAGCAGGAAGAGGACACGTGCCTGTTGGGGCCCAGTATTTCTGTAGGATGGGATCAGATGAGCTGGTGTTTGAGCTGGAAACAGGACAGCAGTTTGTCTGCCAGGATATGAGGTGGCAGTGTGCTGAAAGTAGAGCAGAATTTGGCAAACATCAGCCTGGCTGCTGCCTTCATTCTCTCCAAATCACTACGAGTGTGCTGGAGCAGCAGACATCTTTCTCTGTGTGAAACAGCCTGTGTTACCACCCAAAGGCTTTACCAATTTAGTTCAGTCAGCTGGGGGCTCTTTCCCCCCTCATTTTTTTTAATATCCCACTAAAAGCTATGAATACATTGAACTGACAGAAGAAACCACACTTAACCATTGCTTTTAATTTTGCATGTGGGGAGATGGAACATTTGTCTGCACTCAAGGAAATTAAAATGTTTGTGAGCTTCCCTCACAGGTTCCGTCACAGCTGACGCAGTATTACCAGACTGTGTGTGCATTTTCCGGGACAAAAGTTTGTTTGTGTGCGAGACAGACAGAGAGGCGGAGAGAGGGAAAGAAAGAGAGAGGGTGTCTGATAGAGCCATCACTCAGCCCTTTGGCAGTGATATCTTGTTTTCCTCTCAAACTGGGCTAGATGTATCTGTGCCCCTTGTGTGTTATTGCCGGGCGGAGGCATTGGTTGTAGATCACTGTGAAAACTGTGAAGCACAGGGCAGAGCGGTCTCCTGAATGACAGCGGCGAAGCATATTGAGGAGAGATATTGGTCTTCGGCCTTTCCTGGGAACATGCAGATGAACCAATAACGGCCCTGCACCGGCCACGGGAAGTAAACGAGCTGAGAGCGGAGAACAGAAACCCCACCAGCATATTCTGCAGCCACCTACATGGTAATAGCTATCTAATTTCTGCCTGATTATGAATCCCACTCAAGACCCGCCCTGTGCAGCAGGCAGATTGGTTAAAGTTAGGCATTGATCTCTAGTGGAAAGCTCCATTGTTCAGACAAACGGACCTGAACAAATCCAGTACTGGTACCTCATGGGAGCTAGATACCTGGCCATGCAGCAGTGACTGACAGTCCTCCCTGCTCAGTCCTGGTTGTGGTTCTTCTGTTCCCAGCAGCAGGGCGAATCTCTGCTGCTGTGCACGGAGCTCTCCGCATCCTGCTGGGAACCCGACGCCTCAGACAGAGCTCTGTCTGCAGGTCGAAACCTGATCGGAGCCACAGCTGGCTAGTTGCTGCTGGAGGCCCCGCTAGAGTCTGAGGTTCTGGAGAACCTGCATGATTTTGTCATTGCAGCATGACAGGCATTTAACAATATTACAGTAGTATGATGACTTGTGGTTAGCACTTTTGCCTTAAAGCAAGAGGGTGTGAGTGTGATCCAAGTTTGGATAAGTGGTTAAGGATAGTGAATGACTGAATACAGAAATGGTCAATACTCTAGCTGATGGTATTGTTTGCTTATGTAAGTCATATAGAGGCATCAGTATTACATTTAAACTTTTTTATAACCAAGTTAATTACATTTAAGTACTTGAGTAAATGTTCCACCACTGCCAATCACAGACTGACCTCAAACTCACTTTTTCCATTTTTAGTCAAATAAGTTAGAATAGGAGGCAATTACAACATCTCCGCATTGCATTACCATGTGAATTGGCAATCAAGAATACTGGAAGTTCACTTACTAAATGTTCTGGTATCATGACATCCCTATTCACTGCAAGGTGCAGAGCTGGAGAGCTTCATATAGTCTTTAATGGCTATACTCAGCCATTTGAAGAACAAATTCAGCATTAAGTGTTCCAGAAACAGTTAAGAGGTTGTGTTTCCCTCACATGACCCACCGCCACCCTGAGCTTAAATCACACCAGAGTGTATTTTCTTGTGTCTTGCCTAATTTATTCGCTGCAACACTATCCCACCTGCTTAATAAAAAATTAAAAATGAGCGAACAACTAGCTCTTAAATACAGCCTGTGATGCTTTGCCCCTGTTGATATTTGAGGCATTAGTTGCCATGGCATTAAACTGTCATGTTGGTAAGCATTAGTATAATACCTGATCTATTAACAAATGAGTCATTACTTGGAGGGCTGTGGCTTTGTTCGACAGCTGTGTGTTTGTGTATTCACGTTTCCATCCATCATCGTCTGGATGCGCACTCACGTCTATGTTTTGCATCTATCCAAACACAAACACACCATGTCAATGCTCCGTGCGCAAAACAAATTGGAGCACTCTGTACAAGAAAAGCTTGCCTGGGGCTAGTCATTTTGAAATTAAAAGCATGTCTCTTTGTTCAGCCTCAGTTCCAGGAATGAGGGAGAGAACCTGAATGTGTCGCACGGAGGGGAGAGAAACACTGTGCGAGTGCTGTGATTTTCACAGCCAGGGAATCACACAGAGTCTTTTATCTATTCCCCTCAATCAGGAGACATCCGGCAGGAAAGGTAGGAGGATTAGATTAGCTAGAGAGAGACAGAGAGAGTGGGTTCTCTAATCCTGATGGGGTTTTTCAGAGGTACACCCATCGCTGTGGAGAAACATGCAATGTGCAGCGGGGAGTTGGGATCTGGAGGGGCGGGCGCAGGACGGTTTGCCTCACTAAACCCTTCACACTTGCATGAAAGAGGTTCCAGCAAACTAGGGGATTAGTCGGAGTGTAATTACACTTGCGGGGCCTCAGAAGTAGCAAAACGTGTGCTGACTGGAACACACCTCAGACGGGCAGGGGAAGAAGGGAGTAATGCCTGTTAAATGTGTTGCCAGTGTGTTGTCGGTGAATTCTTCAACTGAATTAACCGTTTCTAGTGAACACCAACTTCTGAGAGATCAAAGAAGTGTTTATGGGACTCTTGTAGAATTGTCTGATGTCTCCTCTGCTATTTCAATTTTATATCAGTAATTCAGACTGCTTTTTTGTTTTGTGCTAAAAGGATTTCTGTGGATCCTGTTTCACACCTCTCCATCACAGAGTGACTGTGAAAAAGGCAACGTAATTATATTATTATATATGACTTTATTTAAGGATTTTTGCATTTATACAAACATACACACCCAATTAAACCTGCATACTCATGCATAGACATGCTGAATTTGAACAAACATTTGAGACTAGTCTCCCATCAAAAATGTACAAGGTGTTTGTACCGGCAGCCAAATACGACGTACGTATTAATGTTTTAGACTGTCCTCCGCCACGGACATAGTAGTAATGATCAATGTTTAAATGGCAGGTTTCATATGGATGGGTCAAACAAATAGCGGACTTTCATGTCTTGCGTGAAAACAAAAGTAAATTTTTTTACATAACTTACGTGGCTCACGTCATGCCCATAACTACTTCACTTTCAGCATTTCCGTACATTTATTTACTGTTTTAACTGACTTTTAAAACACCTTACCAAGAAGTTTTTGGCCTTAAACCTAGGTCAGTGGGTTTGTAGCATAAATTCACCGAAACTGTCTATTCCTTCGTTTAATTTGGAGATCTTGCTGAACATTTCCTCATACTGTGCATCCCTATCACCCCAGCACCAAGAGCACCATTGGAAGGGGAAAATGAATAAAAATATACATATACACAAAAAGAAAACACAAGGTTGAACTATTTGACAAGCAACATTTAAAATATAAAAAATAACAAAAAATAATGGCAAAATAATAGAATAAATACATTATATTATAAATATAATAAAAACATACACAATAAATACATTTAATTTAATTTAATTATATGATATTCAAAAGAATGGGGAAAATTCAGTGCATAGACATAGTTATAGTAGCAATAGGCCAAGCAGAGAAAACATCAATCAGATAGCATGGTCACTTCCTTTATATATTCAATAAATGGAGACCATACTTTGATAAAGTTCTCATGGGACCATATCAATGTATGTGTTATTGTCTCCAGATGTGATTGCATCGTAATTTTAAAAAAATGCAACATGTTTCAGGTCCAATTCTCCAGAGAGTCTTCTAAAAAATCCCATAAAATCTGTATTTCTCACCATTGCCACCAGCAATATTGTATTTCTGCTGTTGCTATTTATTACTATATAGAGAAGCAAAACACAACATATATTGAGCCAACAGAGCAGTTGAGAACACCTTTACCCAATGTATTACATTTCCCAAAGGAGCTCAAAAAACTCACCCTTCAAACAATAAAGATGTTCCCAGACAAAAACACCAATGACTTAAATTATTTAACACCAAACAAGGATAGTGGGTTTTTTATCATGTTTTGCAGGTTTGCAAAATCAAGTGTAGCCCAGCTTTCTGCAAAATACCCTGTGCCATCGTCCCTGTGTACTTAAAATATTAAACACTCTGGAGGATTTGTGCAACAGTGAGTTCCCTATAAATTATTGTATTGTAATGCTGTGGCGAAGAATGGACTGTGGGGACGGGGTGATGTTCTGTTGTTGTTGTTGTGCTTGTTGTTGTTATTTCTCATGTTGTGCTCCAAAACAATTTGTTTGAGGGAGATGTCGCTGTGAGGAGAAATGGCTGCTAGTTGGGTCTGGTTGCAGGGAAAAGAGAGAGAGTGAGGGATTGTCGAAGCTGGAGGAAGACGGAGAGCGGGCTAGTTTTGAAGTGTTTTGTCTGTGTGTGTGTGTGTGTGTGTGTGTGTGTGTGTGTGTGTGTGTTTGTCTGTTGAAAACAACATTTCACTGCTGGGTTCTTTGGCAGGGAAGAAATGCGAGATTGTTAGAATGAGCCGACTTGCTGTCGACGATTAATTATTAAGTTTTCGATTCCATTTTGTTCAGTCATTTCGTTGGAGTCTAATTTTATTCTGGTTTTATTATCCAGGTCCCCGAGGTGAGGCCCTGCAGCATGGCCAGTCTGGGACACTGCCCCACTTCCTGGAAGAACCTGTCGATGCTTACATCGTTAAGAGTAACCCCATCAAGCTCCGGTGTCAAGCTCGGCCCGCTCTTCAAATCTTCTTCAAGTGCAACGGCGAATGGGTCCACCAGAGCCAGCACATGTCTCAGGAGCACACCGACCTGGGGACAGGTACGGCAAACACTCGTTAAACAAATACTCGTGTACTGACAGACACATACAGGATATACAGACAGAGATACAAATTGCAGCTTAAATTCTATTTTTCTCCCGTCAATCCTTCTTCCTGTCACTTTAAGTTATGAGGATGGCGTTCACATATCTGGTGGCAAGGACTGAAGTCTCAAGAATGAACTTTGCAAATGGGGCTTTATGACAATGCCTCCAGCTATGTCCAACCCTGCAAATATATTTGCTCCACTTCTTTACTCCACACTGCGTGTCACATTTGATCCAAACCGAAATGACAACTTTTAGACCATGAAAGGCACCTACTTGTTCAATTCTGGAATTCGACTTTGAACTCAGAATGGTGTCTCTTACTGATGCAACTTGCTGAAATGCAGTTGTTGTTGTTTCAACTGGAAATTCAAACCACAAAGAAAAATATCCTTTTCTCTCTCTCTCTCTCTCTCTCAAGCCCTTGTCTGTTTTTGTTGCATCATCTAGCAATGGGCATTAAATATCTCATGAATTCACTTGTACCCTTTGTATAGCAAATTGGCAAAAAAAAAAAAAAAAAAAATATATATATATATATATATATATACATACACACACATTTCTCCCCCCCCCCCCCTTTATTAAATGCACTTGTATTGTAGTTAAATTGACTGATTTCCTAGTTTACTTTGTTAAAAGTTACTTGTTTTAACCCAGTGCTGGAAAGCCTCATTCTGCCTGAATATAACTGTTTACCCTCTGTCTGAAACACAACATTTTTACACTGTTTATTCTCCTTCTTCTGCATCTGCGCTCTTGCCTTCTCTACACCATCATTGCAGCCGGTGAATGACTGTAACGGCACTGTAGCGGCATTTTCCACTTATATGTATAGTTTTAATGACATAACCTTGAGAAGTCTTGTTTGAAGTCACATTTTCTGAATATAGGCTGTGCATTTCTAAGTAGATTAAGTTGATACTTTCACAGTACTTTTATAGCACCTAGACCAGGGGAAGGCACTGTGGCTCTACTGCAGTGGCTCCCTGTGGCTGTCACAAAAATAATGACACAAAATGAAACAGCTATTTCTTTACATTTTAATTTTAAATTACCATTAGTGTAGCCCTAAAGCAATTTGTATTCTTCAATTTTAAAAACGTGGAGCTTATGTATGGCATTAAAAAAGAATATTATATCATTTTACTCTCCAGCCCGGCGCCTTAACCTCTACATTTTGCCAACTTCATGTCTAGTTTTGAGTTTCCCTCACTCGGCCAGCTTTTGATTCCAAATCTCCTGAGATATTTCTCCAGTGTCCAGCCTCTCATTTGCAATCGGGTCCTTGCTGCATTCTTACAAAATCATATTAATAAAAGCTCATTATGACCTATTAGTAATGTTGGTAGGCTAATAAACACAAGGTGGCGGATTTATCTTCATTGTGAGGCTCAAAATAAGGTTTGCAGCTCCATTCTGACATGTTTTACTTTTTTCCCTCCCAACAATGGCTCTTTTGTTAATAACAGTTGCTGAACCATGAGCTAGAGTTATTATGTAAGCAAAGAAAAGGCATGTAAATCTGATTTACCACAGTAATTTAATAGGGGGCTTTATTCTGGCCACTGTAATCTCTAAATATCTGAGTTTTTTTCTCATAATGTTCTCATAATAAAACTTTAATTCATGAAAATCTAACTTTTTTTCTCAGAATATTGCCACGGCTTGGTCATTTTTAAAACACTTGCGATCTGCAATATGCCATCATACTTTAAAAATAGATTTTTATCATGGTCCCCCTAACTTACAGGTGCATTTCAATACATTAGAAATTCATGGAAAAGTCAATTTCCAGTAGTTCAAGTCAAATAGCCCCTACTAAGTATAGAGTACATATAGATGGACATACTTTTCAGAGGCCAACATTTCCATATTAAACATACTTTTTAAAATTGGTCTTTTGTAATATTAAACTTTTTATTAAACACTGAATTTTAGGTCTTCATCAAATGTAAGCCTTAATCTATAGTTAGAAGAAATTAATTAAATTAAGACATGACATGTTTCATTCTGTGTATAATGGATCTATATAGTGTGTTATTTTCACTTTTTTTTTAATTTAATTACTGACATAATTGCACTTTTCTATGATATTCTAATTTATTGAGATGCACCTGGATATCATGAATAAAAACAAGCATATTAGCTGCACTAATAACTAGGCCTAGGTCTGCCCTGAAATGTCAGGTGACCGTAGTTTAATTACATTATAACTTAACGAAATAGGTCAGGATGAAGGCAAAATGTTTATGAGCCTGCCTCGGCTGCTATTAGTGCGACAGTGTTGATGCTTCACTTAACACACAGCACCAATCAATATCTCCCTCCAGAGTTAACAATGGACCTCTAAATTCTTACTGCCTCTGGATTCATAGCGTTGCTCCCATCTGGCTCCTTATCACCATTCATATCTGTTTCCACTGGGACAGACATGAGGAAGCAGAAATACAGAAGGGAGGACTGAGAGAGAAGATAAAAGCTGGAAATGAGAGCTTCTTATAAACTTCACCTGTGCTAAGTAGAGAGATCTGTCCAGGACTGCTTCGGAGTGTGCTACCTGAAGCTCCAGCTGCTGGAAGATGTAACTAAATAGAATGAATGTGTGAATGAAGACGTCTTTATTGTAACCTTGACCCTTGAAAGTGTAGAAAATCTGTATGCATTCTGTAAGGAAATATCTCAAGAAGGAAGCATTAGCCAAGTGAGTTGCTTCAAATGCATGAAGGTAGCTCAACATTTAGTGAATTATTCAACTGTAGAAGTTCTCAGCAAGTTGTGTGCGTGCTATTTTGAGGGTTCTTCCTGTCTATCAACACTTCACACTGTTGCTATAGCGCCAGTGCTCAAAGCTGAGATGACGGCGTTATAGATAGACCGAAAACACTTGCAAGATTTAAATTTAATGAAGGCAGAAAACAAGACATGTTGTTTGTGGAGAGACTGGTAGAAACTGTCTGCATAAACTCACCACTTGATCCTCCTAGCAAGGATTTATTTTCCAGTTAGACTGAACGTCTTGTCCCATTTCAAAGCATCATTTCAACTACCACTCTAAGCCAAGACAGCAATATTTTCCTAACCTTAATTTAAGCAGCTATTTCATAGCATAACTTCCTGCCACATTAGGCAGATGTTTATAGCAAAATAAAAGATGCATTTCTCCTTTTCAAGAACAGAATTGCAGATGGACAAAGTTCACAAATAGCTTGTGAACATGTTGTATTAAAGGGGAAACACTACAGATAAATAAGATTTGATAATTTGTGTTACAAGTTTTCTGAAATTGTATGTTTATATGCATGTATGCAATTAGTCCACCTAGGGAGGGGAATAATTAATCGATGATCGATTAATGGTTGTTAAGATTTTTTTATCGATCTGTGTATTTCTTAATTTTAATTTTATCTCTGACTGCATGTCAGTTCTCACTGAACTGAAACACGGCCGATTGTTCAGTTCTGCAGCTCTGTAGGTCAATAAGCCAATGAGCTGAGAATTAATTTGGATAAAGCTACAGTTTGCAAACTGAAAGTTGCAATAACAATTATAAAACACACAGAAATAGAAAGTGTATTAATTTGAGCAAAACTAGCTTACTGTATCAAACTTTGCTAGCATGAATTACTGGGTTTAACTTTATCCAAAACCTATTTAAACACAAAACACATTTAAATTTGCAAGATTACTGTGAAAACTAACCTCATGCCTCTTTGGGGGCTAAAACATAAAACATTGAACTCCTTGACGTTATATTACAGTATCACCTCACTTGAGTTAGTTTTGAGTTAGCTTTTGCATAGTACTGTATATATATTTTTTATTTGCGCATGTATGCATGCAGCGATGAATCAATTAATTGATCTTTAACGTTATAGATAATCGAGTTGGTTTCTTCCAACGGATGGTTTCATCCCGAAATACACTGTCTTATTAAATATGTGCTAATTTGAAGACATTTCCAGAACAAATATCTAAACCTTGGATGAAGCGAGGTTCAAAATTCTTGTTTAATTTTGTTGACATATTAGAGTCAGATGTTCTTGTTTTTAAAAGTGGTATTTCTTTGAATCACTCCATGATTCTGAAAATACCATCAACAGCCATGAAAAAAATCTTAGAAATTTTTTTTAAATATATAGGCTATGGAGGCAATGAGCAAACCCCTCAAACCTTCAGAATAAATATAGCAAGGTGTATGTACTGTAAGTGCTTAATTCAGGAGAAATCTACAGACGCAAAAAGTAAACTAAGTTAACTAAAATACCTACACCTACACACAATGTGTATTTTTGGATGTTTTCTTTCAACTAGCTTGAACATACATGTTATGGAAGTAGGGGTGTGCCATATCGCATCGTTCACGATTATACCGGTATAATTTTTTTATGGGTAAAAAAAATGCATATCACGATATTGGCAACATTCCTACTTCTTGACGTAGTGGCGTAAGGATTTCCTATTAATTACCTAGACCTTGGCGGCCCGCCAGAGTCTCTTGTGCTGCGCTAACGTCACATTTCAAGCTACTGAAAGTATCTCGGCTACACTATTTATAATATAAAGTTATTTTGCGTTGTGTCTCTGCTCAGCAGTGTCTGTCACCCGTCAGTCAGTCAAAACCCCGACCCACCTCTCTGTCCTCCTCTGAGACATGCGCGCGCATTCACACACACACTGAATATACCGAGCTGCCCTCCCACTGCGCTTCAAAACAAGCACCTACCTGTCTGTAATGTATCAGTCCTGTCCCCACTCTCTCTCTCTCTGTGCGTCTGTGTGTGCGTGAGCCGATCTAAATACTATCAACATGTCCTGTCCACAGTCTATGGTCCTGTCAGAGGTCCAAACGGTTCAAACACACTGTTGCATTGTGCCGTTCGTTAGCCGCAAGCTAACATTAGCTAACAATTAAAGTTGTTTTAATCACAAAAAGCTACTGTTACTTCCTGTCGCTATACAAATGCAGCTTTCAAAATAAGAGCACAGAATCCACCACAGAAATTTCAAGAAGACTGTCAAAAAAAGAGGCCTTAAATAAAACATAGAAGAACCTTTATTCTCCTTTACAATAATTAATTAAAATAGGCAATGATTACAGTCAGTCTACATGATGGAATAGTGGCATTAGAAAGTGTGAGCGGCACCAAATTTGGGCTTTTGTGAAAAAATATTCTCCAGGGGGAATGCCCCCGGACCCCCCTAGCCAGCTATTTTTCAAAACTGTCTGGCTGCTCCATGTCCTAGTGGAAAGCCCTGTTGACTGTAAAAAAAAAAAAAAAAAAAAGTTATGTGAGGTGTTTGCTCACATTTAGCTCTCAAAGTGGACGAGATTGATCACATTGTACTATAAAATGTATAAAATTTTCTCCCAGGGGGGCCCCGGACCCCCTAGAAGGTTATTTTTTTTATTATTATTTGCTAATACTCAAGTAATTTTTTTGTATTTGGCAACTGTTGAGATTTGCAATTTACACTACATTTAGATTTATGATTGATTTTTATTTTGTTGTACAATTTTTATTTATTCATACAGACTAAAAAATAATTTTCTATATATTTTTCAGTATTTTTTAATATCGTCAAGAATATCGTTATCGCGAAAATACTCTGAAATATCGTGATAATCTTTTAGGGCCATATCGCCCAGCCCTATATGGAAGCAAAATAGTGAAAGAGCATGAAAATAATGGCTTTATTTACTCGCCTAAAGAGCCAAATACACTTTCTCACAAGGTGGTAGAGACCAAAAACGGAGCTCAAACGAGACTCACTACTGGATGTACATTCCCCAGACGGCCAGAAACATGCTCCATATCTGCGGGACGTCTAAATAAGTGTGCCATATAAAAAACAAAAACATAACCATATCATAACCTATCATAACATTGGTTTTGTTTTAGGGTTGACGGGTCAGCAAAATGCTCATTTGGCTCATTATGGTTTGTACTGACAACAAGCTTTTTTACTGTTTTAAAATTAGGCCTTTTACATATTTCAGTCTGCTCACAGCACCTTCTTCTAACTTATTAAAATGTGATAAATCAGTGTCATGAACGGGTTATGTAGAATTAATGTTTGATCTTGTCACAGTGCAGCATTAGTTGTCAAAACTTCTCACCAGGGTTTATTATTCATAAAGAAGATATGCTGTCATTTTAGTGCTTAGCATTGTAATCAGACACAGGATGGGGCCAACTGGAAATGGCTTGAGAAGTTTAGTATTACAAGAAGATAGACTAAAAGAATTTTTACATGAAGTTCTGTTCCTCTGGCATGACATAAGAATTTTAAAAACTGGTAAGCAACTTGATTGGATGACGCCTAAAAAGGAGAAAAAAAACAGAGAACAAAATGTGCCCAAATTATGCCAATATCATTTTTATGAACACTAGACCTGGCCATCTTTTACAGCCCACACTTGGATGTGACTGCACACTCCAACAGCCTCCCTCTGAAAGCAGCAAATAGCTGCAAATGTTAACATTACCATTGCTTAACACATCATTTGTGCACAGTGGAGATGTGCTTTCAAGCACGGCAATTTTTAAGCCCAAATGAACACTTTCACGTTCCTCCTTCCAATCGAACATTAAATGAACGGGAATGTGAAATGACTCCCATATAATGTTGACTGTTTTTGCTTTCAGATTTCTCTCCATTACATGTTGATTTGTTTTGTTCAGGTAAATGTGATGGGTTTTGAAACTAAAATGGGAAATGTAAAAGCCAGTAGCCTTCATTTTATGGCTGCATGAAGCAAGAGTGATGCAAAGCTGTTGAATAATATTTATTGGAGTTGTTCTAGTATTTTAATATTGTGTAAAAACAATAACTTGTGTCTTTTCTAATTGCATTATTTGACCTTTTTTAAGCTTTACTGGCAAACAGAATACTAAAATCTCATTCATTATCGCTATAGGTTGGAGGAAAAAAACACTATTTAGCAGCTCAATTGCAATGTTGTCACATCTCTAAAACACCCTCTCTGACACCAGCATATAAATGATTACACATGTCTATTCAATATTCACACATCTACATACAGTTTGTATGAAGCCATCTGCCAATCTGGATTCAAAGAATAAACAGTATCTTTTTTTCCCGTTCTACAGCTTGGTTTTTTGGCTGAACCAACCACTCCAAAACTTTGGTCCAGACTGAAATTTCTCAATAATTATTGAGATTTTCTACCAAAACTCATGGTTTCATTTATTTTCCAGAAGATGAATTCAAATGACTTTGTGATCCCCTGACTTTCATGTTGTTTTCAAGACATTAATACGTTTTAATAATATGATTAGACCTTCAGATTTGTGGTTTGGAGTGAAATGTCTTGGCAACTATTGGATGAATTGCAAAGATATTGGGAATTTGTGTTCCTCACATACTTAAATGGAACAACTCTGGTGATCCCTTAACTTTCCAAATTGGACATTCTTTATTTTTTCTAATACTTACTACTGATAATATTTCCAGTAGAGTACAACCAATAAGGGATTTTTAAAGCTGATTTTGATTTCAGAGGTGAAAAGTTCACTGCAAACCAATCTGATGTTCGTTATCGTGAGTTTTCTTAGCTGGCTAGAGTGAGATTTTGAAGCCATGGGCTGAAGGTGCTTCCATAATTGGGATGCTAATTTTGGCTTGTGAAAAACAGGCTTAAAACGAAATGTACTAACCAGAAAATATTAACAGCCAACTCCTCAGAGAGGCTGAAGAGTGGTTTGAGGTGACTGAAACGTTACAGTTAACATTCATGAACTGAAAACACACTGAAAGCGTCAAAATTCTACACACAATTGGTTACACATCGCAATGCTTCTATCCTGATGACAGGTGCTGGTATTGCACTGTGTCAATCACAAGGTAGCTCCACCCTAAATCATATCCTGCTCTATTTTATTCTAAATGGGACCATATTGTACGAAAATTAATCTAGGGCATAAAAAACGCCTTGGTTAGGTGTTATAAAAGACAGTTTAAATAGCACATAAATGTATGTTAATGACAATAGTGAGTTGCGTAAATAATGGAAGTTATGTAAATAACATGATTAACATGAATTGCCTAAAAATTATGTTAAAAGTAGTTTATGTTTGTTTTCACATGGGACACTAACCCCATTCCCCTGGGTGAAAGTCCAACGTTTATTCGACCCATCCACTTCCTCTCCCTCTCTCCCTCCCTGAGTGTGACATCCGCCATTTAAACTCTGCATCGCGGTCAATCACTACTACTATGTCAGCAAGGTGGCGATGGAGGACAGTCATATTTTGCTGCCTGTACAAACTCCCTACATTAATGTATTTGAGGGGAGACCAGTCTGGACCATAAACACATTTAATAAAAAGAGAGAAATAGGGTCATTTTCTCATAGATTTCCATACAATCTGACTTCCTTTTGCAACCACTTCAGTCGCCCCTGCTGGCCATTAGAGAGAATGCAGATTTATAGCGCTTCCACATTGGCGTTACTTTACAGGCCCGGAGGTTGCTGCTTGGTTAGAACACGTCTGCTATTCCTCCTGAGCTCTTACAAGCACAAAATATGTTATACAATTTATGAAATTCAGACACACATTAGTAGTTTTTTCTCTTGTTTTGCCTTTCCATGCTTGGCTTGCTGCCTTGTTTCTATTGGCCACAAAGGTATTTGTCACTGCTGATCTGTGAGTGCAAGCCCGCTGAGCGATGCGCTGCACTGCGCACACACAAGCCATAGTGGTGCAACACAAGCCATTGGAAATAATGGGTTTCCCAGCGTAGTGGTTCCATTGTCACATTGTGTCTGTTGAGCCTTTATTCTTGTTCAGCATTGATTGTACATGACACTCCCTTTAATGGCAAGAAATGACAAGTCTTTTTCTCCCCTTCACATTCACTCACTTACCCTCTACTGCCTTTAGTCTTTTTTATTTTTTCACTTTCTTTCCTCTAAGCACTTGTATACAAACATAAATATCCTCTGCTCCGCAAACAAACACACCTTAAACCCCCCCAGGACTAAGCTCCATACTATGGGTGATCGGGCCTTCTGCTCAGCCGCTCCCCACCTGTGGAACTCCCTCCCAGACCACCTGAGGGCTCCACAAACAACAGACTCTTTTAAAAAAGGCCTAAAAATCTTTCTTTTCTAAAAAGGCCTTTTATTAAATGTACCGTTGTGCTTTGGCCTTTTAACCTGTTTTTAATCTTGTTGTACTCTGTAGCACCTTGGGATTGCTTTTAACAATGAACAGTGCTTTACAAATAAAATGTATTATTATTATTATTATTATTATTATTATTGTTATCATTATTATTATTATTATTATTATTATTATTATTATTATATACAAGCTTGAATGCTTCTACTTGTATTTTTAAGAGTGTGCTCTGAACCCCAAGAATGATGCCTTGGATGATGATGTTTTGCTGCTTGGACATGCTTTAGTATTCACAGGTGTGGGATTCAGTGTTTCTAAACAGTGTCTGTCACTAACTGTGCTGTAAACACAGGCGGAGGTGGGCCAAGATGCTACATGGTGAGAAAATGAACATCTCGCCTCAGCTGAGACACTTCTGGCTGTCCGTCCAGCTTCATCTGTAGGAGGCATTTGAACAGCTGTATCTCGGTACGAGCTATTATAGTCTGACTCAGGTGGTAGAATGGCCCCTGGGTTCAGCAGCAAGCAGGGGGCTGTAGCTATTAAAGCAGTAAGCTGTGAATTAAACGCAGACAGACTCAACAACACATGCCCTAACATTGTTTGACCAGGGGGTTTGAGGCAGAGGACAGAGACCATGTCTGTCCAGAGGCAGCTAACTCAGCTAGGGAGATATATTTTTGCTTTGTGTTGTGTTGTTTTTCTCAGATTCAGTCTTAGCTTAGATGTGCCTTCCAGGAGACAGAGCAGCAGACAAGGAAAAGAAATGTAGAAACAGAAAGGAGAAAATATCTATTACAGCTTCTGTGAATAGATTCGGCTGCTGTTGCCCTAAGCATGAGAAAAAAACTGGTACAATATACAGCCTGTTCCAACTGGATGAATTGTATTGTGTTTCTCGATCTGTAAGATGTGTAGCTGAGCAAAAAGAGATTTTCAACACCATGTAATAGCTAAATATTTTATATCTGCAACTCATCTTCTCTGCAAGCTAATCCTGACTGCTCAGCTTCACATGCCAATGTGTGAGCTGTATTTTTCTCTTGAAAATAGAGAGTTCTTTCCAAAAATGTCCAAAACAAAAGAAATGCATGATGAGTAAATGCATAAATCAGATGCACATTTGATTTTGTTTTTGTGTATAAGACAGATACTTTAAAAGTGTTTCCCTTGCAACACAAAATCAGCATTGTGTGGACTTGACAGCTGGCTGTTCCGGACAGACCACATTTATTTAGAGCAGGATGCTGCCGCGCATGTAACGTAACTCTCACCACTTCCCTGAGACAGCAACAAATACAGCAGTGTCAGGTGTTGAAAGAATTGTCTTTTCTTAACTTGCGGTTTATGCATTTCTTAGTGGAACTAAGATCTCACACCACAAAGGTCAGAAGTTTAAAAACAGCTTTCTGCTTTCTGCCCAGAGACAAGAGATCTCATCTACATATGACTGTTCAACTGTCATCACATTCTACAAAGGCCAAGAGATAAAACGTTTTCTTCTTCTGACGATTTAAACCAACCTCTAATGCCATGTATCACTGCGGGATGTAGTGTAGGCTGTAATGAATGCCAATTTATTATCATTATGCCGTTATTATGAATAATAACATTGTCGTGTTATTCAAACCATTAGCTGGGCTCGCTGTCAACCTGCAATATATTGCATCTATCAATAAGGAAATTATTTGTGAGATAAGACAGTGAATGTTGGACATCAAAACAATTTCTTTTATTTTGTTACGACTATCTTGCTGCCACTGTCAGTTTGAGTTTATTATATGTATTTCCTTATACTGTTTATTAGTTTTTCAGTAAAATGATTTGTAAGTTTTTACTCTCTGTACAGATTACATCATGAGGACTGAATGCATTATTGACAATTTGTTGTGAGCACTATGTCCAGAGAAGATGATGCATGATTCACTTATGAGCTCTGGAGAAGCAGAATATTTGATCCAGGTTTCAAATGTATCCTCCAGTTCATACTTTATCTTATGAAATATGACCATTCTGATTGCAGGAATGCAAAAATATGCAGGGTTTTCCTAAAGAACCATGTTTGACTCGTGGAAAAACCTTTTTTCTTTTTCTTTTTCTGTGTTCTGGACATTTATAGCAGAAAGTGTTTTGGCCCCACGTGGGGTGTATAACCCCAAGCCAAGATCAGTGTGCAGGCAGGGTGTGCAGCCTGTTCCCAGGTCATCAAATATCACTGATTTGTCACGGCTCTTTGCTTCTAACACCGACGCACAAAGTGGCAGTATTTGACGCCAAACAGGTTTTTACAAACATTGCTTTGTGTTTGTATGTGTTTCAGTGTTTCCCCTGCTCCCTGTGGATCTCCTCTGTGTGCGCTGTGTCTGTTTGACATAAACAACGGAGGAAGCTCGTACTCGCCCAAAATCCCACAATGCAGCAACTTCCCATAAGGTTGTTCGGAGGTTAATTTCTAAGTTAACTTTCATATGCAACTTTTAAAATAACAAGGTTAACTTTTGGTTCCACAGGGGACACAAATAATAATATAATAATCTTTATTTATAGAGCACTTTTCAAAACACAGGTTAAAAAGTGCTTTACAAAGGCAAATTAAAACGGACATTAAAAATATCAACAGATAAAAGTTATTTTAGTGTATAAATACCAAAGCAGTCTAATCAGAAAAATGAAAACATTCTGTGCAATTAAAATACAGTTCAAAGAAAGTTAAAGCTCAATTAAAATCAGGAAAGGTTATCCTATAAAAGTATGTTTTGAGAAGAGAAACAGCAGAGAAACCGCAAAGAAACAGCAGTGAGTGAAAGACCTGTGTTTTTGACCCATTTGTCCACCAGGAACTCCATCCTGCGTGGACTTTGTCGCTCTGTATACAACGTGACATCCCGACTTCCTCTGTCAGAATTAATACGGCCACTAGATGTACAATGAACCTAACAATGAACTTCAGCATGAGTTGTAATAAGCTGCACCTTGTGGCCCATGATTACCTGGGTTATATATACGATTTATAGTATAGTGCCATCATTTTTGTAGATAAAGAAGAAGAAGATTACTTTATTAATACCACAATGGGGAAATTCAACCTCTGCATTTAACCCATCCTTTTTTACACACAAGTGAACACACCATTGCAAGGAGCAGTGGGCAGCACATTACTGCGCCCGGGGAGCTGTGCAGGGGGGTTAGGTGCCTTGCTCAAGGGCACTTCAGTCCTAGACCTGTCAGTACCGGGACTCGAACCGGCGACTCTGTTTGTCATTATGGGAAACATTCAGATCAGATGAGAAGATTGATACCACTCTTATCACTCTGCATTAAATATGAAGTTTAGATAGCACATCTTAACTTAGCAGAGTTAACTGTTGGTGCTAGTTGCCCAGAACCAACCAGCAGAGCCTACATGAAAAAATACTGTTCCAAATCAAGCAATAGGCTGGAACATACCTCTCATAAAACGGTGTTAATAAGGGAGCTTGAGAGGTGGTGGTAGGTGAATTTTGTTACCCTTACACAGTCAGTCAGACTCCTACTCAGTTTCCAGTCTTTGTGCTAAGCTAAACTGGCAGTAGCTTCATATTTAGCGTATAGACATATTGATCTTCTCATCTAACTCTTGGCAAGAAACCAAATAAGCATCTAAAATATCATCATGTGGCCATGATAAAAAAAAAGGTCTTAAGATGTAATAAGAAGGAACTTTTAATTGGGTTAATGGAAACTTTAAAACAGAGATAAGAGCTAAAGCACAGAGGTCTCTGATGATAAACAAACTCCTCGGCCAGTCTCATTACTGGTCTCATACCTTTTGAACAGCTGTGGCATTTTGAAGATAACACTCAAAGTTCCTCCAAGTAGGAAAGTAATGTTTGAATGTTGCAGAGTTTGTAGATCTACAGCCAGATGCAGATGGTGCAGCATTTAAAAACAAATTGAAAGTGCACATGAAGATATACGTCATTTTTTTTCTTTGATATCACCCTGTGACATTTTCCAGCGGTCTACTGTACTTAAATTACACATTCTGTTATAGTCTCTAACAAAATTTGTCTCAACAATAGTCTTTTTTTTTATCTGTTAATACGATTGTTTGTCTGCTGCATCACATCATATCACAGCTAAAAATCCAATTTAAGATTTTAAATGAGATGCCACAAAAAAAAGGAGGCCATGACGCACGGGAATATTGCCTGCTGGTAATCTGGTGTTCAGTGAGAGGAAGAGAGAGGGAGAGACAGACAGACGGAGCAGAAATGACTGATAATTGTGTCAGTGTTTTTCACTGCAAACTGCTTGTGTCCAGCTCATCCACAGGATGTCACAATACCAACCGGCCAGTTTGATGTGTGCAAAAGTCTGCAGGAGCTTGCTGTTGTTTACATGTGATTTAATCAATGTAAACACAGTGGATCAATGTGCGCAGTGGCTCGGCCCAGTGTGCTACCTTTCAAATTGGGGGATGCAGATTTATCACATATACCTGTCCTGCTGCCTTCAGATGGTTGTAGCCGTTTAATTACAGCAACTGAAAGGGAAGGCTTTCATATTTTCAGGATAACGCACCTGTAGATGACAGATACTGGCAAGAAGTACCAATTAATTTTTAACTTCCTGCAGAGTGTTTTTTTTTTCTGATCTCACACCTACTTGTTAGTAAGTGTTTAATTAAAACTGTTTATTTACATTACTGGAATAATTCCTGGGATATTTTTTGCACATTCCTTGCCAAGCACCTAGCATGTGTTTATTGTCATAAGCACCAAATTATGCGCTGAGTAAGGATGCACCGCCCAAAAGAAAAACAACTCTGACTCATGGAAGACTATTCTTACCACATAGATGATCCAGCTTTCACCAAAATACCAACACTTTCTATGTGCCACCTCATTTGAATGAAACTACTGTCTGTTTGTGCCTCGCTTCGCAGCTTTGTGCCAAACACGCTGAGTATGAATATACCCAGAAGAGAAACACCAATGTGTCAAAGTGCTGCTTCTGGTAGGCTTTGAACTGCCATGAAAATCAGGTGGTTGTTTGGCTGGCAAAAAGAAGGATGCTTCCACAAATAATGTTCCCTAATATAGACACAAATCTGGCAAGGTATGATAATAGCTGACAAAACAATCAAACAATGTACTTTCCCATGACAGTGTCTGGCTCGTTCCACTTCACTTGAAGAAAAATGTTCATGAAACAGTTATGCTGGTGTCCTGACAGATACTAAGCAAAACCAACCACTTATGACAGTTTAATGTAATGATAAGATTCAAAGGTAAATAGTTTCTTTAAGTTTAATAATGAAGCAGTGCAGCAACCTCCAGGTCTGAGCAGTGAAGCAAACCCAGAAGTTCCTTCAGCCTGCAGTCTTTCAAAAGTCCAACTAAGAGTGGTTGCAAAAGAACTCCGGTCCTATCTATCTCAATACAAAATGAGACAACTTCTCACTTGATTTATTACCTCAGAAAAAATATTCTGTCAACATTATAATCTCAGTCGCTAGTTTCAAGTCTTCAATACAATATGCTGTTAACTGTGTAAATAATGGTCCCATTTAGAAAAAAGATACATGATGAAGCAGGGTATTATTTGGGGCGTGGTTACCTTTAATTGACAGATCACTAACCCTGAAGCTGAATCAATCAGGATAGAAGCAAAAGAAAGTATATCACGGCACTGTGTTCATATAAACAGCTGTGAACTTGTTTGCCTTTTTTTTCATCTCAGAAATCTGACGCTTTCAAAGTGTGTTTTCAGTTCTTGAAAATACGTACATTTTGTTTTAGCGTTAACAGTATTTTTTAGATGCACCCGTCCTTGCGCCTCCCCAGTACAAATATGGTATTTCACGGTTTCAAAAAACAAAGATGGCAACAGCCAAACTCAATGCATCAAACCGACAGTCCACTAACTAATCGGTGACATCACTGTGACTATGTTCATTAGTTATATGCAGTGTATGTAATGAGGCCAAGACATGTTGAAAACAAGTATGACTTTGTTTAGTTAGTCATGGCAAAGACATCTCACTCTATTTCAGCTTTGCATTAAAAGTGCCATAATTTACTGAAGACCCTTAATGTTTACGACAGTCAGTTTTAGACACATTAACACATCTCTGCTGCTGTTCAAGCACAAAACGTTAAAGGAGAGTCCTTCAAAAACCACTCCTCTCTAAAATATCAACTTTTCATGAGCTAAGAAGAACAGCCGTTAGCTTCATGACTATGCAAAAAAATCACCTAATTTGGAGATACATTGTGTTGAAGAAAATGAGTTGATTAACTTTATGACTTCCTTGTGTGAACCTGGATTGACTTAATTAACTGACTTCTATGGTTATTGATTTGCCTGTTTCATTATGTCAGCCTGCTTGCATTACTGTTTGTATGAGTCCATCTGTCTTAATCAATAGAGAAATCTGTATATGTACTATAGACAAACATACCGCTCTATGGTATGTCCTGTTGGTAGGGACAAAGAGTGACTCTGACATACCAAGGGATAATTAAATGAACAAACTCTTGGGTATTTAAGCTCCCATCGAGGCACAGATCTTGGTCGGACCTTTCTGATCCTAATTGGGTGATAGAACTCTGTCCCTATCCAGCTGAACAGTGTGTTGTGGCTGTTTGTATTTGTTGGCTCATATTTGATCTCGGAATACATCCTTGAAAGATAGATGATTTTTAATTTTCACTCCTCTTTACATCAATTTCCACCACACAAGTGTTTCACTGTACGGTTTCAGTGAGCGTGGGAAAAAATGTTTAGTGTATTTTCATACATGCATGTTCTTAATTAATTAATGGAGAACAGTGAAAAGAAATACTCAATGCTTGGAGAATTATGCCGTGATAATGAAAATGCATTCACATGTAGCCTATTAATAATGCATGCATCTCATTAATGATGACACATGGCTCTTGCTTACATGATAGTAGTAGTAGCTGTTTCTTTCCTCAAGCAGATGCTTCAGAGTCCCCCAGTGTACCATCAACTGCTTCAAGAACTGCTTTATCCCCATGTGCATTAAAGCACTATACTATAAGTAGGTCTCCATGATTATGGATGATAATTGTGATTATTTTGATCAGTGTTGACATCACATGTGTTTATGACAGTTATTAATTTTTTTAGTGACAAAATATTGTTGTAAGTAAAGAGTACACTGCTTTCACCCTCATGTTGTGCTACATTCCTGCTAATGTAGAGACTGGTGTTCCCTCAAAAACGTCAATATAGGGCATTTGTACAGGCAGCAAAATACGACTCATGTTTATGTTTTCAACTGTCCTCCGCTATGCTGACGTAGTAGTAATGGCAGATGTCACACTCAGGGTGGGATGGATCAAACAAACAGCAGACTTTTCACCCAGGAAAACAGGATTCATGTCCCTTGTGAAAACAAAAGTAAATTACTTTTTACGGAACTTACCTTGTATATTTAACTTATGTTGTTAACGTCACTTAAGTAACTTCCGTGGCTGACAGTTTATGAATTTACATTGATTTATTTACTGTTTAAACTGTCTTTTATAGCACCTAACCAGGACATTTTTTTGCCCTTAACCTATAGGTCAGTGTTTTTTTTAGCCTAAATTCACAGAAACTGCAGCCTTTTTGACAACCACAAACCATATGTGTATGTATAATGAGATGTGAGCTATTTTTTGAATGTTCTTCTGTACCGTGAGCCACAAAATATTTATTTTGGCAAACACTCACATGTGTCGTTATGGGTGGTGTTGACAAATAGTCCATTCTTCGTTTAGGTTGGAGATCTTGTTGTTTAATGTAAAAAGAGAATTAAAATATAAATGCAATCATTGCATTAAAATAATAATTACAATAAATAAATAATAATAATAATAATAATGTAATTAAATAAGTTGTTTGGATACAATGATATTCTGTTTTGATGGATGTCTGAGTTGACAGTGGACAGTGACGGGGATTCAGTGAGGTAACATTCAAGATGTTCATCTTGGCCTTCATGCATTCATTGTACAGTAGTTTGTGGTGTTTTTTCAACTGGTTGAACAAGCTAGTTGTGTTGCTGTGTCATAGTCACAAGTCTCATGCACTCTGCAAATATGATTTCTTCCTGCTTGACATCACTTGACCTAAATCAATTTCTTACAAAAAACAATAACATCCAAACAACTGATGGTGAGGATCCATTTCGAGGCACTAGCTATTCTGCTCCAGACAATTTAATTCACATTTTGCCCATCTGCAGCCTCCTATCTTAAATGTAGACATGTACATTATATATGGATGTGGCTGCTTTATTGTTACTGCACATATTATGTACAATGGGTTAGTGTGCAATTTGTTGGTTGGTGGCAGTCTGTGAATGTACTGTATGTACAACAGCAGGCACTGCTAGCACATTATCAGCTTTTACTAACAATAAAACATATTGCTATAGGTGATTCTGGCCCTTTTTATACAAAGCATTGTATTGAAAAACAAATTGAGTGTTATTTATCACCAGCCACACTGTGCAATTAGGCCCATTGAGGGTTCACCGCTTGAGTGGTTTTGATGGACAAAATGGGAATAAAATAAGGATCTGTGATGTGCATTTTTAGGACTACAAAGCACAATTGTTTTTGCTCACGCTTTCTATCTTCAGAGTAGGTTGTTGTTCACTAGATTAGCAGCATGTAATTGTTGTATTTTACTGAAAACAACAGAAAGTAACCTAAAGGGAGTGCAGAGCGAGGCAGAATGTAATAGTCGGCCAGTGGGAGGCTTGCAGTTTTGCTGCAGTCCACATCTGTTGAGTCATAGTGGGAATTTAACTAAGTAAATGGAATTGAATTTACAGTATGTTCGGAAGATATTTTCCCACAGATTTGAGAGGAAATAGTAAGCGTGTGATGTGCTGGTTGCAGGTTTTCCTGTGGGTACTCATAACTGTTTGAGGAAAAGTGTAAATCTGTATTGTGCGCACATGAGGGAGTGTTTTACCCATCCGGCTGGATGTTATGATGTTGAGCAAACATAGTTTCTGGCTTTACGAGCATCAAAATCTGCCATTATTGTTTGTGTGCCCTCGCTGTAGCACTAAAGGTAACTGGCCTCACGTGAACCATGAAGCAGGAGCCTGATCAGGGCTGACAGTAATGGCTGCCCCACATAAACACAATGGAGGAAGCTGTCTGCAGAGAACATATTTAAGTCCATTTTGAAATATTGTGGCTGTGAAAGGTTGTCCAAGCTAATGCGAAACAATGCCTACAACTGTTTGAGGGTAAAAGTGAAATGTATCATGGGAGAGAAGGACAGAAGAAGAAGTGCTAAATTCTAACTATGAAAGTTGAACATCCTAAATTATGCAACTGTATTGTCACTGATCTGAAACCCTGTATTACCTTATGTGACTTCTTCATGGTCATTATGCAGCTAATCTTTTAAACCAAAGTTTCAGTGTTATCAGGAAATTCTTACATTTATCAGCATATTTATTTATCCACAATGGGCGATGTGTTAGCCAGAATCCAGCGATATGATACATATCATCATACATGTTTATGACATATTAAGATTCTTTATACATCCATTGTGTGACCTTAAGCTACTTTTTTTCTCAGTTTATGATGAGTCAAAAGGACACCCGAAATAAACCACCATCTTCCACTAGTTTTAATAACAATTTATGTAATTAACAATTAAGACTGTGTTTTTGAGAAACAATACAATATTGCAAAAGAAATCAAATGTATCAACGTTATCTTACGCCCCTACTGCCAGGGTTGGGTGGTAGACCCATAATATGTAATCAGATTACAAAATATAGTTGCAAGCAGTCATTTCGGGTTCAAGCTCTTTTTCACTCATGAGGATGAAAAAGCTTAATTAACAAAATAAAAGCTGAAAACGAGAGCATGAGGGTTTCAGACTTCACAAACCTTAGCCAGTTGAAGTCACTTCAACTGGTTATATTCTCTCGTAAAATAATTAAATAAATGCTGCATTATTGTAATGGTGAAACAAGTGTTTCATTGGCTCAATCCTTTTGAGCCACAATATAAAATCATTTTATTTATATTTTTTATTTCATTATTATTATTTTTGCACAACAGAACAAGAAGCAAGTTGTGCAGGTAAGATTTTTTTAATGGGCCTATAAAGGCTCATAGAAAATAATCAATAAAAATAATTACAACTTTTACAAAAAATGCAAATACAAAAGTCATGCCATCCACACCAAAACAAATAAATATGCATAGAACTACAAAACAATTTCAAAGTAAGGACCCTTTATCACACAAATAAAGTAAAATACTGTAGAGAGAATAATAATATATTGATATATTTCAAATAAATACATATAATCAGCTTAGATTACATCTAAGAAAAAGTGTAATAAAATGAAAGTTGCATTTTCAAGGATTACTTTTTTGAGTATGTCTTTAAACAGGCAATGGTGACTAAACTCATGTTTATTTTTTGTTTGTTTTGAAATTAAAATATTAATTCCTTGTTATTGTCATTGAAAATGTAAGATGAACATTCAAAGTTCTCCTCCTCTTTTGTCCTCCCTGTGGTCTTTGATTTATAAAAAAGGGGCAACAAAAACATACACAACAAAAACAACAGTCCACGTGTTGTAGATTACACACTGCTGTTGTTTCTGCTGTACTGTTTTTATGAAGGTCATTTGACTGTAAACTGTAAAGATATTTTAGATGTTTATGGAGAAAAAGAAATATTTGTAGAACTCAAAGTGTCCATTTTTTCTGGAAAAAGTTTTTGAAGTAATCCAAAAGGTCTTTAGATTATATTTTTATGATGATGTTACTTGCATGTAATGTGCGCTGTGCAGCAGGCAGAGTCAGTTACTGAATACAATGTGTCGTGAAATTCAGTACAGCAGTGTTTACATGTATATCCCTTTGCAATTATTAATCCGTTTGATAAACCTCTGACAGACGAGACTCAGCTGGATATTCCGTGTAATCATCGCTCCCCAGATTTTAACCTTCCTTCAGGAAAACGGCTCCACTGATAAACTCCTTAGAATGATGCTAGAAAGCTGTATGAAGTCTTTATTAAAATCAAATCAGTCTGTTTCTGTTATGTACTGGAGAAGAGGCTTGCCAAAGACAAACTAAAAGAAGGACGGTCGCCGTAAACACAACGCAGACTTCTGTGCGGCGACCTATCACAGAAGACAACTTTATTTTTGTCTCTGTTGAAACGCTGTGAGAGATGGAAATGAATGATAGAACTCAGGAGATTATTGAAGGACGGAGTGAAAGGAGAGCAGAGAGGAAGGTGGAACAGAGGGGATATCTGTGCCTATGGACTTGAGCTGAAAGGATGATACCCTGATAGAGAGATAAGAGAAAGAGAGGATAAGGTGGGGGGAAGAGGACATTGGAAAATGGAGAGAGAGGCTGAAATGGATACCACGTTGGTTGTCTCTAGAAGGAGAGGATAGCAGCTCCTGCAGATTTAGCGATGACGAGATAGTGGTTGAGGGAAAGCGTTTGAATGCAGGGAGGATAGAGGAAGTATGGATATCTATTCCTGTTGATGCTCTGTCAAAGTCTGACTCCACTGTTGTGTATTATGACCCAAGCCACCTGAGAGATACCATCAACCAGGCATGAACTCTGGACGAGGAGAGAAAGGTGGGGACTGCTGAGGGAAAGTGAGATGCCTCGGAGTCTCTCAGTGTCAAAGAGTATTAGCTAAAGAAATGGAAGTGAAACAAATGAAGTGGCCCACAGAGTGAAAACTACTTGTGTATGCAAAACTGGCTCCTAATAAGCAGACACGCGGTTTTTGGATAAACATAAACAAGCAGACTGGGGGAATGACACGAATGAGGTCTCGCAGCATTTTAATGGCTGAATTATCATGATTTTTTTATGCACGGAGTAATGCGTCCCTTTGGTTCCAGGATTAAGTATGACACACACAGCTGGGACCAGACTGAAGATGTTGCTGGGAGCATGTTCCGCTTGTCTAGCAGGGTTCGTCTGCGTCTGGCCCTCAGCCAACCCTCCCAGCCCCCACATGCTGAGCTGCATGCCGCAATGTCACATCACACAAACATTTCCCCAAAGCTGGGTTCACATCAGACAGACGCGCTCCTAAAGCTATACCCATCCACCTCAGCCCACAGCCCACGCCGTGTCACACTATGTACACAGCTGCCTCGCGAGGATCCCTAAGACAAACAGAATTCTGAAAATCCCCAGCCGACTTGGCGTTAAGTACTGCGGAGACATTGTGGACCGGGTTGAGCTGAGCCCGGACCGCTTCTGCCGATCTGCTTGGATCAGGAGCCACTTGTAGCTGGCACCACCCGGCTCCCTTGGGGCCTTTTCATAGACTCAGCCAAGGCGAAACAATGGGCCAAAGCCGGGAGAAATCACACCATAGGCGCCGTGCCAGACAGACCAAAAGAGAGACAGGGAAAGAGAGACAACAAGAGCGACTTGGGATGATAAGTGAGCATCAGCATTGGTATATCTCTTCCTGACTCCTTTATAGAGGCTCCATTAGACACATATTAAAGGACATGATTGAAGGGGCATTTGGAAGTTGCTCCACCTTCAGGGCTGTTGTCAAGGCTTTGTGGTGCTCTGTCAAGAGCCACTGGCATGAGCCTGAAGGAAAAGGGAGACAAGAAAGGAAACAGGTGGCTTGGGACTGGCTCATGGAAGGAGCTCAATGGATGTTTGTGTTCCTGAAGGCAGAGAAGTGACCGCATGTCATCGACATGACCGAGCAGTTATTGGATAATTTCTCCAGCACAGGATCATTCCAGGCCACTTGGAAGAGGGACTGAGCTCTTTGATCTCTGCCTAATGTGTGGGAACCTGAGAGTCTGGGTGTCTTTCTGATTTCTCTCTTTGTTTATCTCGCCTTCAGCAGAAACACCATGGCCCTCACTCAAACAAACAATAGCTTACCCTTCAGTGTGGGTGTATTATTGCTACTATTTCATGCACTTGTGTCTGAATATGTGTGTTTTTACTTTTAAAGCTGGGGTAGGCTGTTTTAAAAAAAATGCTAGGATATAAAAATAGAGCCCTCCTGCAGCTCACCCCTCCCACCAGATAAGCAAAGGTATATGCACCATGGATGTATAAAAAGAACTGGATAAGGCACTGCTGCTTAGCCTTTGAGACAGTTTTTCCTAGTGGCCACTTGTGGTATTGCAGTGGAAAAAGAATGCATTTTTCCCACTGACCGCAATAGATGTCTGTAAAACTGTTTTCTGATCCATGAAGGTTTTATGTTTGGAAACACTGCTGTACATATTCAGCACTCTGTTTAATGCGGGAGTAAACCCAGGAGCAAGAAAAAAATGTTGGTGCATGTGCAAGGCACCATCTCTGGGTCCGTTATCTAGTTCTTGCATTATATGCACACACTTCATTCAGCAGTCTGTACGGGGAATTTATATGATAAATATGAATTTTTCTTTGTAAACTTGTTGAGCCCTTTCAGATGGCATCCTATGATCTCAAGGCTGTAGCTACATAAAAATAAACTTGATTAATTGCAATCATAAACCTCTGGCTGTAAAAAGCATGGCCTAAACTTTGATAATGACATTTTATATTGCTTTTATTGTCTGATTCTCTTTTAGACTCTCTTTTTGATAAGTCTCTTCATTTTTGGGTTGCTTTGCAGTGCAGGCAGTTGCTGACAATGCATGAATAGAAATATTTCTGCAGGATTTTTCAACCATTGAATCCTGCTGTCACCACCTACATTTGTAGAAAAGCCAATAGAAGCTCCCTGTCTCTGAAACGATCTGTGTGTGTGGTCGAAGTGTCTTGTCATGGGCTACATTCTGAGCTTGTAAACAGAGCCAAGAGGAGGTACAGAGTCCGAGTTGTCTCTAAAATCACATGTATTACAATATGCTGAAAAGTTATTATGTATTTCCCCCCCAATGTTACCAAAAGAAAACTGCCTAAACCAGCTTTAAGCAAACTGAAATTCTGTTTCTTTTTCTCACCCTTTCATTGATATGGAAAGCAACATTTCCTTATTTTATTTTTCTTTGCTGGTCATAAATGTTCTTGCTCTGTGCCAGGAAGAAAGAAGGAGCTTTTGGAGTGACTTTGCAAAGCTGTGGCTCACTCCACCCTCAATGAGTCAGTTTCTTCTTCTTTCAGCATAAAACATTGCACCAGGAGCAGCACACTGTTGTTTATGCATTAGTTTCTTCTGTTTTCTTCATCATTAATAAAGATGAGGAGGTCTGATTGTGAAAAAGACATTGTGTATTAAGAGACAACATGCCTAAACCCATTCCCTAGTCTCCTTAGCACTTAAGGCTATTGTCACAATCTGGCAGTGAATGTGCTCGTCAGAGGCACTTAACTGAAGTTTAGAGGTTACATCAAAGAAAGGTGTGGTGTAAGGTTGGTTATTGTTAAGAATTTAACATTTAAATAAATGGACATTTTTAAGACTTCAAACCAGTTTCAATTTATCAATTTTTGAAGTTAAATGCTGTGCTTCCATGAAAGAACTGTCACCAAGTCACTAAGTCAGCTGAAACAATGTTGTTAAGCACTAGAATTATTGCTTTATAAAGGTCTAATGACAAGTATGTTATTGTCACAAAAATATATATTCATAGTTGTGAGAAACTGTCTCAAATTGCTTAATCTTCTGTATTAAATTGTTTTCTATGAGTGTATATGTATAGCTTCCAACAAAATAACACAATAAATCAGCATGTACTTACATGAATTAAATAATAAAACATGATTTGTGTTTCAAAAAGTGAAAAAAAAGAAAGAAAGGGTCCGGGTGGAAATTAATCGTTGAAATAAGAATGGGACGACCATTGAGAAAATACAAGTCATAATTGCTTTGGGCCATTTTGCATGATTTTTCTCTATTTCTTTGTTTATAGAATAGGAAGGGACCCAGATGAATGCTAAGCTGTTTGTGAGCGAAAAAGAAATGATAGTTATTGACAAAAAAGTTTAAAAGCTTTTTTGTATGCACTTTGGAACCGGTCCCCTGGCTTTACCCCTTTATATCCTGCACTGTACAACTAAAGTGGTTAAAACTGAAGAAAAGGTAGTGTGTTTTAATCATACTGAATGTCTGAATGCTGTGTTTTGCACAACAAGATCTCCAACCTAAACGCAGAATAGACTGTTTGTCAATACCATCCATAGTGACACATATCATAGCTTGTGAAAATCACACGTGTGTTTCGTGGCTCACTGTACAGCCAAGCGTTCTAAAAACAACATGTCATTATCATAGACTGTAGGTCATTATACGCGGTGGCTCATAAACAAGAATCAATCACATTGTCACAATCATTTCATGAAGAGGTAAAAAAATATTTTATTCCAACTCAATAGGTAACAGTGTATATTCATGTACAGTTTGCGGTTGTAAAAAAAAAAAAAAAAAGCTGCAGTTGAATTTAGGTCATAAAACCACCGACCTAGGTTTAGGCCAAGGACCTCCTGGTTAGGGTTAGAAAAGACAGTTTTAACAGGAGATAAATAAATAATTGTATGTAAATACCAGAAGTGGTTAAGAGGGTGACGTCACTACCATAAAAGCCACAGAAGTAACGTTAAAAAAAATGGAAGTTGCGCAAAAAAACGTAAATTACTACTACGCGGCAAAATGATGGCAGAGGACAGTCTAAAACATAAATATAAGTTGTATTTTGCTGCCTGTACAAACGCCCTTATATTGTTGTTTTTGAGGGGACACCCAGTCTCGTTTTTCACCAGTAATCATGCTGCTTTGTCTTAGAGTAGCAGCTCCTATTCTCACAATTACCTGCATTTATTTTGACACTCAAGAAAAAAATGTAATTTTGCCCCCTCACTAGAGTGCAATCTCCTGTTTTTATTTTCCTGTAGTTAAATCTGCCTCTCTCTCACTTAATCAGGCATGTTGATTAAGTCTCTAATTTGTAGCGGTGGGAAGGAGGAGTAGATGGAGTGGGTGGCGGTGTGTGTGTGTGTGTGTGTGTGTGTATGTGTGTGTGTGTCAGTGTGTGTGTATTGTACGTAATATCAGTCAGTCATTGCAGAGGATTACAGTGTCTTCAGAGAACATTTCTGTTTTACATTACTTCATTAGGCTCCCTTTGATAACCTTTCATTTCATATTATTAGTTTTCATTTAATCCCAGCCCCTGTCTAAGCTGCTGTTTGCAATGTACGGCATGACGGCAAAAGCCTGTGGAGAGACAACTCCTCTACAAGTGTAGGGCTGCGTAATTAAGCAATAAGCCACAAGAGGCCGAGCTTTACAGTGATTTCTGAACAGCTGCTGTGAGATGTGTTGTTAGGCACGACTTGTTAGCTGCACGAGAAATCAGCATAAAGTAAAAAAACCTTTATTAATTTACAGCCTGCAGGAAATAAGGTTCTATAGTCGATTCAAATCAATTAATAACAATGAAAATTAATTAAATACTGATTAAAGCTATGAACCTTTTCATATTATTCATGATTTTTTCAGCAAGAGCCATTTCATATATTTACATTCTGTAATTACTTCCCTATATATTTTTTCTTATTGTTAGTGGCAGAGTCCTTCATCCTCAATTCGATTGAAATGACCTCTCTACATGTTCTCTTATTAATATCAACCTCATTGTTAACTGTTCACTTTCCTACGGCAGTATTAGAGTTTTAAGTCACTGCTAATTCAGACCAAACACTGTGAAATTACTCCACAACAAGTAAAAGTCCTGCATTCAAAACTTACTGAAGTACAAAAGTATCAGCATCAAAATGTACTTAAAGTATCAAAAGTTAAAGTACTGGTTATGTAGAATGGACCCACTCAGATTGTTTTATATACTCCAGATATATTATTGAATTATTATTTTTGATGCATTTATGTTAGCAGCGTTTTAATTCTCTCAAGGTAGAGCTCATTTTAACTTCTTAACACACTGTTATGAGGTTTAATTTTAATTTCAGTGTATGCTCAATCTATCAGGTTTTTTTTAAAGGTTAAATTTTGACCTGAAAAGTAAAGCTGCTTAAATGTAGTGCGGTAAAAAGTGCGATATTTGCCTCAAAATGTAGTGAAGTAGAAATATAAAAAGTTACATAAAGTGGAAATACTATATACAAGTACATTAAAATTGTACTTGAGTAAATGTACTTAGTTACATTCCACCATATCCTGCTGCTGCTAGAACCCAAAAATCATTGAAACAGCAATGCTTTCATTGTGAAGCAGTCATAGGAAACTCAGTGAGGTTAGTGCTGACTGTGACTGTGAATCAGAAATGCATCTATCAAACATAGTGAGCTGCTTTGGCTGCATTGTAAAAAAAAAAAAAAAAAAGGAAAATACACCTCTTGCTTCTGTTTGTTCTATTTCTGACATAGTAGCTGCTTAAGGAGGGTTCACTGTGGTATTTAAATGCACTTGCTGTTACCACCAGGGGGTCACACTTCCTGACTCCTTTATAAAGGCTCCATTAGACACATATTAAAGGACATGATTGAAGGGACATTTGGAAGTTCCTCCACCTTCAGGGCTGTTGTCAAGGCTTTGTGGTGCTCTGTCAAGAGCCACTGGCATGAAGGAAAAGGGAGAGAGGAAAGGAAACAGGTGGCTTGGGACTGGCTCAACCAATACTTAAAATCATGACTAACTTTAGCTTTGAAATATAGGTTATAGCATTTTTCTTTGCTCAATAGAGCCAACTTATCATAAATCTTATACAGAAAGAACTGTCATAGCCATGGTCATCCGGTATAAGAAAACAACGATATGCAATGATTAACCATCAGCTCATTTTCTGTATCCAGTGTAGCATGAAAGCACAGTGAAATCAGCTAACTAGCAGACAGCCATGGATGTATAAAGATAACTGGATACAGTGTTGGTTATTCCCCATAAAACTTGGTCAGTCAACAAGTTAACTTGAAATATCCAGATTTTCTTCATCTATTGGACCCATAGGACTTGCGGTTGTCCACCAACCAAGCCAAATTCTGCATACTTTCTGTATGCACTTTGGAACCCTAGATTTACGTCTTTACAGCTTCAATATCTTATCAGGAGTTAAACAGAACACCTGTGGAAGTCCTGTCAAACTGAATCCTGTACTATACAACTAATGTGGTTAAAACTGAATCTTGCTGAATGTCTGAATGTTGTGTTTTTCACAACGAGATCTCCAAGCTAAACAACAGAATAGACAGTTTGTCAGCACCACCCATAAAGGCACATATCAGTGTTTTGTGGCTCATGGATCTAAAAAATGGCACACACGTCATGATACATGCACGTTCAATTCGTGGTAGTAAAAAAAAACTGCAGTTTCTGTGAATTTAGGCTACAAAAACACTGACCTAGGTTTTGGGCACAAAACATTACGTATAAATGTGATGCTCAAAATGTAAGTCACACAAGTTCAGTGATGTTTTAATCACATGATTTACTTTTGTTTTCACACGGGACACAAACCCGTTCTCTTGCAGGGTGAAAGTCTGACGTTTGTTGTTGTTGAATGTAAAATAAAATGGTTCAATCTTCTAGACTTCCAAATGTTATCAGATCCAAATGGATCAAATTAGGTTATCAGTCATTTTGTGGGTTGTGACGTCCAGAAGTTCCAGACATTTCTTTACCAATGTGAATCTGTGGAAAAGTCTTTCTGGAACCAATGGCATCACGTTACACACCCAGAGATTGTAATTCCACCATTTTGCCACTAATAACTGCCAGGCGCTCCTCCTGGTACAGAAAATAAACGATTAAAAATTGTCATTCATTCGTCTGGAAATGTGTGGCTTTCCAATGCTGTGAAAAAAGTGTGTGCATGAAGCATTACGTAGTTATTTTTACTCTTTTAACAGCTGCCTCTCCATGCTTTGCAGCCTACTGCTGCACTGTTGATTGCTCGTTATTGCAAATCCTCACCTCAGTGAGTCAACTCCTTGCCACAAGTCGGTTTATAGAGAAGTTGACAAGCTGCAATAGTCACAGCCCTCTGCAATGTCAACAGTGCACAGGAAAATGTTCTGAAAATTCTTATATGTTGATTTGAATTAAGTTTTATTCTAAAATAGCTTTTAACAGGCCTGCCTGTAATCAGCATTGAATGGAATAATGAAGTTCATCCTTGCACATATATACCCTTTAATCTGCACCGCCTCCGCAGCAGAATCTAGTTCTAGTTATCTTTGGTGGGGGAGTATTTGTTAATGTCACGCCCCACTCCCCCTCTGTGCATTCTTAATTGTATACTGCGCAGAGTGATGAGGTCAGGGACCAGACACCTCAAATTAGCTGTCCATAACTTAAAGCATTTATATATAAATAAATCTATTCAAATCGGTGGATGATGAGGTTTCAGGACACCACATATGTTGTTTGAAAGCTGCAATTTCCTCGATACCCAATAAAGCCACCCTATTATGCATTAATGGCCTGAGCCTGTCATCTTTTGTTCATAGTCTGGCATAATTGAAATACCAGGCTTTTAAATTCCCATCAGTTGTCTCAGAAAATGTTCGCCTCACGCCTCGCTCATTACTGGCTGCAGCACAGACAATATGCAGATATTAACGGAGGACCTGTGTGACATGAAGCCAAAGTTCTCCTGCAGAAATAGATTATCTGATTTTCATAGAAAGTATCTGTGTTCAGATGAAGTATTTAATTGCTTGTTTTGCTTGTTTTTACCTTTAAATTATAGCTGCCAAAAAAGAAAAATGAGTGCTCACGCTCTCCTTTAAAACAATAGCAGGCTGATGTGTTCCTCCCCTCAGTTAAATCCTCCAGTGGAAAGCATTTAGTGTCACTTGTGTATAAATGGATTATAGTTTACAGATACTGAAAGAGGATATCAGGACAGACTAATAATTTCCAGTACATCATTTTGCATTGTTGGCCATCTGTCTGCCAAAACCGAAGTTTAAACAAGGGTTTGTCACAATGACGTAGGTATTAATATTCACAATGAAGTTGTCTATTTGAGCGAGATAAATTATACAGTACAAAAGGCTCAACTGAAGAACTTGAAGCTCCGAAGCTTCATTCATAATGTTGACATTGAATTCTGAATCAACATTTGAATGCTGTGCAGCCATTTTTTTTGTTTTGCATGTCTTGTTAGTCTGTCAATCCAGTATATCTGTACAGTTGCAGAAAAATATTAGACTAAACTAATATTATTAGTATTATACAATGTGTAGAATAAGATTCCAGTGGTGTCTGCGTATTTCCAATAACTCCAGAGTGTTGTAAAGTTTAAAAAATTATTAAGAAAAAATATTATAATAATAATTTCCAGAATTCACAACACATTTTAACTTAAAAGCTTTTTCTGGCTTTTAAAAAACAACATTTCAGCTGCAGTCAAAAAACTTGCTCTCCCGATTGCCGCACACATCGGGAGATACACACCTGTATTAACGGGCGGTCTAACTACACCAAAAATGACACTTCTGACACAATAACAAATGATACATTTCGGCTCTAACGCTATTATAGTAAATTAAGTGGTGACAAAAAAACTATTATATTTTGTATCTGAGGATTTTGTTTGAGGATTCTTAAGAGTGAAAATGTGACATTCAAAGCTTCATCTGCAAACCTCAGTCGCAGCTTCGAATGTAAAAATAAATGACATTCAGTACGGTCTTAATGGTTTGGTTTAAATTGTTGTCCACGTAAAATTGCTGTAATTGATCTGGTTTGAGTAGCATCCTCTCCTCCTCCTCCTCCTGGCAAATGGCAGATCTGTTTACTGCTGATAATCTTATCATATTCAAATTTCACTCATCATCCTGTCTCTACGAATCTTCATCTCTTCCATTGATCTTCCCCTGTGATATAATGAAAGCTAATCTCTCGCAATCAACCATCTCCATCTCTGTCTGCAGGGCTGAAGATCCGCGAGGTGATGATCAACGTGTCCCGTCAGCAGGTGGAGGACTTTCACGGCCCGGAGGATTACTGGTGTCTGTGTGTCGCCTGGAGTCACCTGGGAACCTCCAAGAGCCGCAAGGCAACTGTCCGGATCGCCTGTAAGCAATATGTCACTTTAATACCACTCTGACCTTATTGTTCCCCAGAAAAGGTTATCCTTCAAACTGGTGGCATGATTTTGTAGAAGCCATCATTTCTTTTCCTGTTCATGTATGTTTGTGTGAGCAAAAGAAGGTCACACATGAAACCCGCTTCCTCCATGCTGTTGTTCTTTAATGCATGTTGTTTATTCTCTCTCCTAGACCTGAGGAAGAACTTTGAGCAGGACCCCCAAGGCACCGAGGTGCCTCTGAATGGCATGATTGTGTTGCACTGTCGTCCCCCAGAGGGAGTGCCTGTGGCTGAGGTGAGGGCTTCTTGCACTTCAAACAAGTAACATTTTCTCCTGTGTTGCCTGGAGAGGAGCAGTCATCTGTCTGGTTTTTACTTCCAGTGTAACTCTGTATTCATGATGCATTGTTTTGTTACTCTCAAGCCACAGATGCATCTGCACTTTTCTCTCCAGTTTAGTATAAGCCCGGGCTGCAGTTGATGAGCTGAAGATGCCATTTGTTTAGTTTCTCGGGCTCACTCTGTTCAAGGAAGAGCGATTATTCATATACTGGGAGTAAAATCTATCCGTGTGCATCTTTGCTGTGTTCTCTGGTAAAAGGGGTGTATGCCTCTGACTTATTTAGATGTCATGTATTCATTTCACTCTCACTATCATCCCCACTCTCTCTCCTGTGTGTGTGTGTGTGTGTGTGTGTGTGTGTGTGTGTCAGTGGTTGTGTGTGTGTGTGTGTGTGTGTGTGTCAGTGGTTGTGTGTGTGTGTGTGTGTGTGTGTGTGTGCGTGTGTGTGTGTGTGCGTGTGTGTGTGTGTGTGTGTGTGTGTGTGTGTGTGTGTGTGTGTGTGTGAAAGAGCCTGTCGTTGCCATTTTAATTTTTACTATGAATATAAAATGAGGCTCTTGCGGACAGTCCTGTTGAGTGGTGTGTGTTGTGCTGCTCTCTGATGTTGTGCGCCTTCATGTGAAGGCTCAGCAGGCAGATATGTCAATATCAAAGCCTGTGTGCCCAAGCATCTGAAGCTTTGCATTTATTTAAAGGCACAGTCCGTGATCCATACGCAAACAAAACGACAGCCCTGCTGGCAAATTTCAAAGCAAAGGACTAGAACTGTGCTATTACTCCCAAAAAAGATTGACAGGTCTTTACATACTCTGACTAATAACTTTATTGGGGTAGTTTTAAAACTTTGTTAACATCAGTGATGTTTACAAACAGCAAGAAAACACATCTTTGGGGGGTATACAGGTCCCCCCATATCTTTAATATGATCAGTTTGGAGACATATATTTTTAAATTGTGTATCAGGTCAAACTTTTTTGCATTCGGAGTTTTTTTCCATAAGCTTCATAATTTTTCCAGCAGAAAAAAAATAACAAAGCAGAATGTGATAAGTGGTTAATCCAATTAGAACCCAACAGCAAGTAGGGTTAGGGTTAGATATACAAACTAACATACTTCTAGTTGTTTTAGCCACACAAACTGAATGATATTACCTTTCAAATGAAGCCTCAAACATGCATTCTTACATTTTTTCTGTTCAAAGCTTTGGTCAAATCGTAACCCTTCCTCTACCCCTAGCCCTAGGTGGGTAGATGTTAATGTTATGAACTTTTTTTGAAGTTTTTTTATATAGAAATATATTTTCTAAATAATATATTATTGGATTTTTACTATTGATTCATTTATGTAAGCACCGGCTCATTTAAATACTTAATATATATGTTTATACGTTAAATCACCAGGAAAGTAACTAAAGCTGTCAGCTTAATGTAGTGGAGTAGAAATATAAAGTTACATAAAATAGAAATATTCAAGTTAAGTACAAGTACCTCAAAATTGTACTTAAATTCAATAATTGAGTAAATGTACTTAGTTACTTTCCACCACCCTCCCCTTGTCATCGTGGGCTCTCTCCTCTGGCTTCTTCCCAGTCCAAATACATGCAGATTAGGTTTATTTGGTGATTCTCAATTGCCCATACGAGTGAAGGAAAGCACGAGTGGTTGTTTCTGTTTCAGCCTTGCGACCTTTCCAGGGTGTATCACCCCTCTCGCCCATGTCAGCTGGGATCGGATCCAGCCCCCATGCAACCCAAGTTCAGATAAGCAGTTAAGGATAATAAATTAATTAAAGCATCCCAAATTTAGATTCAGGGTTTTTCCCACTTAGAACAACATTTTGGGGACAACAAGTGTCTCTAAAGCTCTATTCACAGCTGATTTCCCACACAAGGACAATCTATTAAAAAAAAAATCAGTATTAACCATAACATAATGATATTATCTATCGCTACTAACTGCAGTTTACAGAATACTATGGACTTCAACATCTGTCTGTCACCATGTCAGCAAAAATTCACCTTTGTTAACCTGTCCAATGGCTCATCCCTGAAAATCTGACAATGTTCATCTTAGATTCAAGATTTTCAAGAAAAAAGTGTCAGAAATGTATAAAGCTCATACATTTTCTCCGTGTTCCTGCATTATTGGTTGAGAATTTTTGTATTGATCCACAAAAAAGGCTAAGCTGGGGCATTAAAACTCCTTAAAGATTACCATGCACTCCCTCCACAGCACACATGGAAAACTGTGTGTGTGTGTGTGTGTGTGTGTGCAATGAATGATTCAGCTCTTGCAAATGGAGCATCGGTGTACCACGAGTCTCCCCCATGCATTGTGGTCATCAAATAGGCAACTCCTCATGCATTCATTAATGTGACTCTGGCTAACAAAGAGAATGGTAACAGTAAATAATGCAGAGACAAATTCAGCTCCCTCTAGTATGACTTGCAACGGAAAAAAACACACTCACATCAAGAGTTGGGGATGTGGCTGTACTTTTCTCTTTTCATGACTCGAGGCGTTGCTCAGAGGTTAAAGCCTTTTTGTAACCAGCGCTGTGAAATTTGGCTCAGAGAGAAGCTGTAGCTCAGCTACACTTTGAGTTTAAGGAATTGAGGTCATGGTGCATTGTGATCTGATGAACCCTGTGTGTATTCTGAGGCATATTTATTTTGGTCATGACATTTATTTGAATGTTTCATTTTACTTCGATTTGTAACGCATCATGATGGAAATTAACGCTGTAACAGTCGCAGTAATTGCTGAGCTGACCTAATGCAAATGAAATGAGTTCCAACTTTGCATGCTGTTTTAAGACACGAAACGCTGCCGACTTTACAGCTCGAAATCCCCTTATGTCGCCGCTCTCCTCATGTTCTCAGAGGCAACACTAACAGTGAGAGAGAGAGGGAAGAACTTTATCCGCATCTCGCTGTAACTAAGCCACCCGGGAGTTTACTGGGCTGCTGTGGAGGATGTTAATGAAAATCAGAGAATGCCATATTATCTGTCCCAGCAGTGATAGAGGCAATAATCTGCACGCAGTGTAAGTCCGACCACAGAGAATGTATCATAGTAAAACAGCTTAAGTCTGCTTCAGTTTATTGGAGACAAGAGTCAAGATGGCCAAATCTTTTCAGTTGGCTCTACTTTTTATAGACGGGGAGCAGTTTAGAATACAGATTATATACACTGTGATGTTGAAGTTATTACATTATTGGCTCTGTTTAGGGCATGATAATCACATAATCATTTTCTTAAAGCCCAAGTGAAATTAAAATCCCCTTTTTGCTTAGAAGTCAATATATATATCCTCAGTGTTTGTTCTTACTTGTTTTCTTATTTGCTTAAACTGTAATTACCAAAAAGAAGACGGAGCCCTGAGGTTGCGGGACAACTAGTTGCTTTTGGACCCATCAAAGACTAGTGTGGGACAAACACAACACTGATGCTGAGCTCCAAGTTGCATGTTTTTTCTTTAACTAATAGTAAATATTTCTGCTGCCCTTAGAGAGTACATACTGTTGCATGCAGTATGCATACAATTGGGAAATACTAATATTGACCTTCCTGCTTCATATTCATTGCAGTTCCTTGCTGTAAACTGTCATCAGGATGTTATCTGTCTGTGCTCTCTCCCAGAGGATTGTGGGTAAAAATAGCCAGTAGAGCATGCTGACTTACGTACTGCAAAATATGACCTGATGCAGGAGGACATCCTGGTATATGTAACATACTGAATTTGGCATACTATGCTAATGTAGCGGTCTATGCATCGTGTATTAAAGAATAAAACCACAGTCACTTGTTACTCCAGCTTCCATTTATTCGCCAATGAAGAAAATATGTTTCTCCAGCTAGCAAAGTTAGAAACTACTGGTTAGCATCTCTCTTCATGTCCATTGTATACATTTTAAGCAGACCAACTTTACCACAGACATGTGTTATTGTTGTCAGGAGCTTATCTCAACAGATGGGACCAATAAAATACATTTTTACATATAAAAATAGTTATTTTAACAGAGCTTAACACAAATCAACCTTACTGCGAGTGCAGAAACAAAAGATGACCGTTTTCTAAAAACGTGTTGTGCCAGGGAAACCTGCACGGACTTGCATGGCGTTCAAGTGCAAGCAGCACACCACACAAATCTTGGTACTTTACATACAGTGCATGAAATCAACAAAATACAACAGTAAACCACATAATAATGTAACATACAGGTGAATAATAATAATAATTTAAATTCAGCACACCTTCAACGAGAATAAGATCTCCAGTAATGGCAAGTGGAATCACTTTAAATCACACAACACACTAATAACTCTGTTACACTAATAATAAAAGAATTGGTAGTTTGGGTATTGGAATACACCCTGAGTGTGTGGGTGCTGCCGATGACTCAGCAGATGTTGAAATGACAAACGAAGAGTAACACCAAGTGGTAATCAGCACGAACATTAGCAGGATAAGCTGCCTATCAGCATTGAAGCTAGTTAGTTGCAATTTCGAAGTTTCCAGGAAAACTGGAGTGAAAACAAATCAAAACATAGTGTTAGAAAGTTTGTGATGAAATCAAAAAGGTTTTTGCAAGGTTGAAACAAATTTTTCTTTAGTCTTTAAAGGCAAAATGTTTAGTTAGGCTAAAAAAGTAAAACTCTTTTTCCTTCTTTTATAACTCTTTTAAGAGTCATAAATTTGTCACTGTTCTCCCAGTGTAGTTGGTGTTTTTTTGGTTCAGACCTTGTAGTGGTGATGTGGAAACTGCTGCATATGAAATGCTGTAATTTGAATTTTGAAAAGGCATCAACACCCACTTTTCAGTCACGTTATGTCTGGCAGCCTTGACTCGCAGCTCTGATCCACAAGTCTGAAACTAAATATACCAGGACAGTGTTGATAAGTGAGATATGCTGTGAAAAGAAGTGCTGCAGTTGTATTGAAGGAAAACTCATGTACAATGTAACGTTTTCTTTTTAGATTTTGAAAAGACTGCAAACTCTTGTGAGGGCGACAGTTTAACGGGTAAACAAACAGTTGGTGGTGGTAATGAACCAATTCGTTGTTTGCCAACCGACAATAAAGCTCTCGCTGTTCGCCATCATTGTTTTGATACTCCTGCTACTTCCCGTCATCTTCTGACACTATTTTCTGTGTCCCATCCTCTCTTTTTCATTGGCTGTTGGCAACAGGTGTTTACAGTTGGGTAACGCTACCCGATGGCGTCCAGATTCTGCTCAAAAATTTCAGACATGTTTGATTGACTGCAACAGAGGTAGGGTAGGTCTGTTCCCTCACACACTAACAGATATGTGTGCCAACTATAGCCGACAGTCCCCAACTAGTGCAGACTGGTGCAGACATTGCCCAACTGGGAATCGTGGGTAAAATCTGGCAACAAAATCAGTGTGTCCTCAGCGTTTCAACGAGTTCAGACCAAAATGCCTCTGAATAAACAGACAACCAATCAGAGCAACAAAACATTTCAGCAAATATTTTAAAAAAACAGTTATAACCTCTATTGTAAAATGTTAAATATGCATAATAGCTTCATGTTGTACAGTATAGTTTATAGCTTCACAAAGGGGAATTCAAAGTTCAGTCCGACTTGAAAACATCAAACTCTGTGCTAAAATCAGAATCCCCGGAGGATAGAGATCACGGCCATAATAATAACTGCTTAATTAATGTAGCTCTAACAAAACAATTAGGGCACCACCAGGGAACATAACTGTCACAGGAAATTGCACTTTTTTATTTACTACTCAAGATTTTATAGCCTCACAAAGCAACACTACTCAGTTGTCACTGTGGAATATAATTTTGAAAAATATCTACTCATTACTGAAAGCCCAACAATCAGTACAGGGACTGTTTGAAATGTCGTAGCCTCATAAATACACATTTAAAATGCATGTAGGTGTTGTAGTTATCAACTGAAGCATGTTTCTGGAACACCGTGGCCTATTTTCAATCCTTAAATTTATTAAATAAGTAAATTAGGAGGTATTTGTCACAAACAGGAAAGTGATTCTTTTATTATAATCTGACTGTAGGAGAAAAACTGTCAAACATTTATTATACAGCCTACTTAAAATGACATCCAAGCAGAAAGCTGTGGAGTCTTGCCAGCTCTAAATGAGTGAAGTGAAAATTGTGGCTGCCGTTGTAAGGGTAAAAGTTTACTGGTGGAGAGAGAGAAAAAAAGCTGTCCAATAACTTTATAGAAAAAAAAACAGTTTTACAATCATTAGCCTCACATTAACCGCCCAAGTATTCTATACCAAGTGTAATTAATCATCAAGCCTCTCATCCAAAGTCATTTGAAGTACTTAAAATGTAATTATTCAGTGATGAACATAACATTTCCAGAGACGGTGTGGAGATAAACCAAGGACACAACAAGGGTTTAAGCCACCCCCGCCTCCAGAATATGCTGCTGTCAGATTTGGAAGCCTCATTTGTTTAATGTGATTTCATGAAAGTCATTGTTGCATTGAGAAAAGGCCATACATGACTGAGGGAAGGCGGCGAGGGCGCAGGAATGAGGGAAGTGAGAGGAGCGAGGCGCCCGTTAATGAAACTCAACCCTAATTGAATCAGATGGAACAAAACCGACTGCAATGCTTTGTAATCGTCTTCATGTCGCTTTCACTTCCCATTTAAATGATTGTAAATGTAGGTCATTACATTTGCTTTCAGAATAATTGAGTGTTTAGGCCTGATGCAGAGAAGGCATCGCGAAGCCTCGAACTGGACGTAGTTTTTTCGTGTGTCAGGTTTTAAGATGATGCCTCTCTGAGCATAAACACAAACTGTTCCGGGGCCTGCTGGCTGTCTCATCTCAGCCTCTTCAAACAGCTCCGAGCTATCAGGAAAATGATACTATGCTGCACGGTTCAGGGACCCCCCGCTGACCATTTGATGCTGCTTTCAATATATCATGACTTTATTTAATTTGTTGCCTCTCCTCTCCTCTGGCTGGAAATTATCAGTTACTAAACAAAAAGTTAGAGTGAAAACTTTCCGAGAGGAGACACAGTGCGGATCAGTTTACTTTGAATTAGCTGCCGTTTAATGGCCAACATGGTGACCTTGACACTATGTAACCTGGCCACCAGCAAACCGCCGTAAGGCCTGGTTGGATGGGTTAGGTGTGGTGTGGTTCAACACTGGTTGCCGCTATCTAAGTGGAACAAATTTGCCAATTAAGCAAATCCGTTTCCTGTCCTCCCCAGGCGCCGGCTTATCAGGCTCATTTGAGTCTGTCCTGTCCCTGCCTTCTCATCAGCATGTGCATCTCTCTATCGCTTTACCCCGAAGGGGAGACTCTAGGACCGACACAGAATGCAAATCGCACTCTGGGTTTATACGCTTCCTACAGCGAATACTGGAAAAGACTAAAAAGGAGGGGCAGAGTAAGAGATAAATCAAAGCAAAAAAACATGAGACAGAAAAACCAACCAAAGTACAAGACGATTATTTTAATTTACTTTAGCGTATGAATTCCCAGAGATAAGGGTCCTGGAACACGAACACTCGCCAACAAAGAGATTCCACATACTGTAAATTATTTTCCTATGATCACAGAGAGAGACGAGAGGGAAGATTATGTGGTCAGTAACACTGAAGAAGACAACAACAGAGGCTCTAACTACAACGTTTACAGCTGTCTTTTTATTTTCACCATCAGTGGTTGAATGTAACTACAGGTACATCTCGAATATCATGAAAAAGTTCAATATTTTTTGTCAATCTTTTCAGGAAGTGAAACTCATACATTATATAGATTCATTACACATAGAGTGAAATATTTCAAGGCTGTTTTTCTTGTAATTTTGATGATTCTGGCTTAGAGATAATGAAAACACAAAACTCAGTGTCTCAGAAAATTAGAATATTACATAAGATCAATTATTTTTTTAAAAAAAGGATATTTCAAACACAAATGTCAGGCTTCTAAAAAGAATGTTCATTTCTATACACTCAATACTTGGTTGGGCTCCTTTTGCATGAATTACTGCATTAATATGGCGTGGCATGGAGGTGATCATAATCGAAGCCCATGTTGCTCTCATAGCAGCCTTCAGGTCTCTGAGTCTGGTGTCTCTCTCCTTCCTCTTGACAACAGCCCATAGACTCCTATGGGGTTTAGGTCAGCCCAGTTTGCTGGCCAGTCCAGCCCAGTAACACCATGGTCATTGAACCAGCTTTTGGTACCTTTGCCAGTGTGGACAGGTGTCAAGTCCTGCTGGGAAATGAAATCAGCATCTCCAAAGAGCTTGTGGAAGCATGAAGAGCTCTAAAATGTCCTGGTAGATGGCTGCTATGTTGACTGTGGACTTCAGTAAACACAGTGGACCAACACCAGCAGAGGACATGGCCCCAAATCACCACTGACTGTGGACTCCAATATTGAACTTTTTCACAATATTCTAATTTTCTGAGACACTGAATTATGGGTTTTCATGATCTCTAAGCCAGAATCATCAAAATTACAAGAAAAACAGGCTTGAAATATTTCACTCTATGCATGATGAATCTATGTAATATATGAGTTTCACTTTCTGAAATGATTGACCAAAAATATTGAACTTTTCATGATATTCAAATTTTTTTAGATGTACCTGTAAATACATTCACCTCATTACCAAACTTGAGTACAATTTTGAGGTATTTGTACTTTACTCGAGTATTTCCATTTTAAACTACTTTATGGAACTTTTTATGACTTTCATTCTTTTAGAGACTGTAGTCCATTTTAAAGCTGCTAGTAAGATACAGTGGTGTTATAACTAGAAAATCTAAGAAATCCAATTGCAGCAACCATGTCATGATGTCTGGAAAGGGGTGAAATAATGCTTCAAAGTTTGGCAAATTTTAGCAAGGGAGAAACAGATAAGGCCATCTTCAATTGCAATTTAATGTGAATCCAGCTCTTTATCATTTGGAAAACTATACCCTGTGTAAGTTTTATGTATTTCACTGTTGTGCATTTATGTTTCGCCTTTTGGGGCCAAATTTACTTTAGTTGATATATTATATTGAAACGTGCCATTCTTCTTTCCTGTTGGTACTTTAAATATATTTTGATTCTAACACTTAATAAAAATCTTTCATTCAGCTGACATTGGGCGAGAGGCGGGGTACACCTTGGACAGGTATCCAGACCATCACAGGGCAGACACATAGAGACAGACAGTCACGCTGTCATTCACACCTACGGACAATTTACAGTCACCAATTAAACCTAAGCGCATGTTTTTGGACTGTGGGAGGAGGCCAGAGTACCCGGTGAGCCCACGCTGACACGGGGAGAGCATGCAAACTCCACACAGAAGTCGGAGTCAAACCGGCGACCCCCTTGCTGTGAGGCAAGAGTGCTAACCACTATGCCACCGCGTTTCATTTAAACAAATGGCTACTAAGTTACTGTTTTCATATGCCTCGAACCTGAGCACCACTTGTGTGGGTCTCGTAGTTCAAAAGTGTATTTAGATGTATTTAGATATTATCCTAATTAATTAAAATTATTGAAATGACTTGATTTACTCTGTTTGTGTCCTCTGTTGGAGAACAAAGAGGATCCAGAGTACTTCACCGCCCACTATTTCTAATGAGCAGGCTGGTAACGTTACTTATTTAAACGGTTTAGTGTTTGCACTATATTCCCACTCTTTAATGATTTTTTTTCCACCTGGAGTCTCTGAAATGGGATATCACTAAGGCAGTCTTTTAAAAAAACATTTTTTTCTTCTGGGTTGGTAGCAGCCAAAGCTTTTCATCCCCTTTTGAATACACACAACACAACCAATATTGGGAACAGGGACACAAAGAGTGTCACAAACACGTAGCATCTCAAACACTTCACCAGCACTGCAGAGAGGGCGAGACAGTGATCCTTAGTGAAGGGCAGATCCATACCGCAGCAATCGATGCTTCAACACTCAAACACGGCTCACTCGTTATCGATACCAACTAAAAAGGATTGATGAGAAAGTTGTTGTCTTTTTATGTGTGGTTGCAAGGTTCTGGCAGACATAAAATGCACTTAAATAGTGCTTGTTTGTGCATCTGAACACACTCCGGTGACACAACAGTCCCAGACGTGCTCCAGTTTGTTTTTGTAAACATTTCAGAAAGCCATTGATTCAAGTAGATCTGTAAAATAGCCAATTTTTCATGTTTAGTGTAAAAGTTGATAATTTGATTTTGTTTGTACTTCACACTAATCACACTAATTTTTTATTACATTTAAAGTAAAGCCAAGATGGTTTCATATGATCTATATTATTACATTCTTAATTCTTAACTTAATTCTGCCTTTTTATGAACTTCCCACAACTAAGCAAATACATTTTATTTAAAATAAACACCAAAATTGGTAGTTTTCATTGTTATTTGTATGGAAACCAGTGGTGAAAGAGTTATCAGAATATACTTGGATACAGTACTTGAGTAAATTTACATAGATGCATTTCATGACTGTTAAAAGCACCCCCGGCATTGTGAGCCCGCCAAAAAATATTGTCCGTATCCTTGAATCTTCAATGACAAGTAAGGGCTCTACAATGTGTTCGGGCCACTTTACAATGGATTGCCATAATGGCAGGCAAGTGGCTTCCACTCTTTTGGCAAATGGTGAAGTAATGTTAACAGTTAACGTGAGAGGTTCTCTTTAGTGGAGACTGGTGCAGATATTGACCCTATGAAGCAGACCGGGTTCTATGATTCACAATAGCCAAAGTTATAAAGAACATAGTCTTGCCACTGTTAGTTACATTCGTTCATAAATGGCAGTTCAAAGCTTTCCCTGGTCTCTTGTTACCCTGAGTATATGAGTATAAAGTTTTAATTGTTCGCCATGAGCTTGTGGCCAAGCATCATATTGGCATATACTGCATCAGATGCCACCAGCGGGGTTTGTCAATATAGTATCAGGCCTGGATCCAAGGTTTACTGTGAGAAACAAAACAGCAACAGAGGAGAGCAGGCAGGCTTGTCACAGAGGAAGTACTGGCAGACGGAGCAACTCAACCGTCCAATTACCCAACTATCTACCAGTGGTGGAAAATAACTAAGTACATTTACTCAAGTATTGTAATTAAGTACAATTTTGAGGTTCTTTATACTTCTACTTCATTACGTTTTAGAGGCAAGTATTGTACTTTCAACTTCATTCATTTAGCTGCCAGCTTTAGTTACTTCTCAGGTCGAGATTTAACATTAAAAACCTGATTAATTTAAAGTGATTAGACATTTGTTTAATGAAACCTCGTAACAGTACATTAAGTATTTTAAATGAGCCACACCTTGAGAAAATCCAAACACTGCTTATACAGAGTGTGTGCGTCCATTCTGCATAGTGAGTACTTTTACTTTTGATACTTTAAGTTCATTTTGATGCTGATACCTTTTACTTCAGCAAGTTTTGATTGTAGGACTTTTACTTATAGTGGAGTAATTTCACAGTGTGGTATTAGTACATATTAGTATGTATTCTTTCTCTTGGCCAGCAGGGGGCGACTTCACTACTTGCAAAAAGTAGTCTGTAAGATGCATAGAACTCTATGGGGAAATTACCATACCTCAGTAATATTTTCTTCATGAGTTTATAATTCCAATATCTAGTTTCAAGTCTTCTTCCATACAACATGATGTTCAGTTGTTCAGTTTGTAAATCATTTTCCCATTCAGAGTTAAATAGATGATAAAGCAGGGTATGCATTAGGCATCCTTGCCAACCTTAAGACCTCAAAAATATTGAGGATTTTTAAGTGCCCAAACAGGCGTGGGAGGTCCAGAAAAATTGAATTAAAAACACTATTTCATTGTACACTATATTATGTTACATTACATCATATTATATCACTGTAAGCCATTTTATTTAGTGCCTCCTAATGAAATTTTCTGTGAAATAAGATTGGGCTGCTGTTGTGAAGGGCAAAAACAGAAGACATAAAGCAACTTTGTCGTAATTTAGGATGCTGCATTTTATAAACTTGATAGTTTGGGTCCTTGATTATGATTAACTGAGCCTCGTTCACAGGCGTTGTAAATTACTCCATAAAAACACACATCTGACTGCTTTACATCAGTGTTACTGCGCCATCAAATTTCAAAATGTCAGATTTTGTTGTGAATTTTGATTTACTGGGTGTGCTAAGGTTGGATGAGTGGTGTAAGGGGAAGGACAGGTTAGAGAAGGAACATTAAAAAGAAAGGAGACATAGAGAAATTACTGTAGAGCTGGAAAAGAAACAAAGCCAGGATTTTAAACAGACAACACCCAATACTGCTTGTGACCATCACTGTACAAAAACTCAGATGCTGGCAGAGAGGAAGGAGAAATCATGTCAGTGACGGGGCATAAATATGAATGGTCCCTTTAATCTTACTGGAACCTTAATTACAACAAAGATGCTGCTAGAGGAATGTTTTGCTACAGTTACTCCAACCAAGAATAGAAAGAATATGTACAGTACCAGACACACCTTCTCATTCAATGGTTTTTCTTAATTTTAATTATATTTTCTCTGTTGTAGATTAATATTAAAGACATGAAAACTATGATGGAACACATGTATGTATGTATGTACATACAAAAAGTGTTAAACAAACCATAATGTTTTATATTTTAGATTATTCAAAGTAGCCTTTAACCTTTTGCTTTGATGGTGTCAAACACATTAAAAAGACATTCCACGAATTAACTCTTGACAAGGAGCACCTGTTAACTGAAAACCATCTAGGTGACCACCTCATTAGCTGACTGAGAGAATTAACAGAAATGTGCAAATCTGTAGTCAAAACAAAAGGTTACTACTTCAAAGAATCTAAAATATATTTTTTAACACTTGCCTTTTTACTACATAATTATGTATGTGTTCTCATAGTTTTGATGTCTTGAAAATAATAAAAATAAAGAAACTGACTGGTACTGTATACACACACACACACACACACACATACATATATATATATATATATATATATATATATATTTTATTTTTTTTTAATAGTGGAAAAATAGCAAAATATACAGACTTAAGAAAATAATAGAACACTACTTCGCTAATTAACAATTCATCTTCCACCTCCTCCTGGTTCTGGCATCTGGTAAGGATGCCTCTATGTTGCCCTCCGGTTAGAAGTGATAGTTTCAGCCCTGTCTGGCCTGGGAATGCCTCAGGGTTCCCCCAGGAGGAGCTGGAAATTGTGACTGGGGAGAGGGATGTCTGGAATACTTTGCTTAGCCTGCTGCCCCTGCGACCCGGCCCCGGATAAGTAAATGAAAATTGATGAACAGATGGCCATTATCTTCAATGTGTGTTGGTTTGGTGGAGGAATGATTATTTCTTATCAATAAATGATTGGATTTTCTTATTGCTGTGTGTTTATTAAATGAATCATAGCCAGGTATATGTAGAGACCGTTTTCTAAAAGCAAAAAGCCCCACGAGGCTTTGCTTTACAGTGATTTTAGAACAGCTAAGGGCCGTTGTTTGGCACAAGGTGCATCACAGTGCCTGTTACCCCCTTAGCTGTTCTAAAACTCTGTAAACCAAAGGCCTCACGGGGCTTTTTGCTTTAATATCCTAAGGTATTATTTCTGTTATTTTGTTCACCCGCATTAGCCTGCACAGGTCTATGAGAAACACAAGTGACATTGCACTGTCTTTGTGCTTTGTAAATGTGGAAAAAGCACTTGTAAATGTTGCTTTAATAACCGATTAATGATGCAAAATAGACAGTGGCTGCACATTTACCCAGCTCATTATTTTTTCCTTGCTACACCGTGATAGAAATTAGATTTGTCATTGAAAGAAATGTTTATACATTAATGTTATACAGTTTAGCATGTGTCTGAGTTCCTTGCTTTGGGCGATGTATTTAGTTTTACTCAGTGTTTCCTGAGGTGACATATTACCCACTAAGTGTTGAAATATATTTGATTTACACCACATAATGGTAAAATCTCTGTACCTGTCAAGTTCAATTTCGGCAATGCTTTATAAATATGCATCCCATCTGAATACATGTCGGGAGAGAACAAAGGGTTTGGGGGTTAATTTTCAATTCAGTGAATTCTCCACATTATATTTCTCCATCATATTTGTTCATTGCCGCCTGCTGCCTGCAGGAAACTCGTTTTATTCTTTTTTTAGTTTAGTTTTTTCTTCCCTGAAATGAATGGAAGTGTATTTTCAAGTAATTTTAAAGTCATTTGAACATTATGTGCAGAGCAGAAACAGCAATTTGTGTTTGAATTGATGTACAGTGCCTGCAGTTGCACAACTGACCTTTTGACCCTGAACTTGGATAATTATTTAAGTTCTTCTTATCTAGCAGTTGGTGACCAATAGCTCCATCCCCATTTAATTATTGTGACCTTTTCTCACATCATAATAATACATGCAGTTGCTGTAATTTAAAGTATTCTGCATTTTTTAATATAAAATTAAGACTGTGGCTGCAGTCTGAATATGATTTTTTTGTTTGTATAACCTGTCATTCAGTTTAAAAAGTCAGCTGCAGCTTAATTATTAAATTACAGCTTTTAAAGGCTTCATGTGTCATAATGTCAGTCAAATCCTGGTCTCATATGCTCCTTGACTGCTTCCTTCCTCTGCCATGTGCAAATTAAAAGTGAGATCAATGTGGAAGTGTCTTAAACCTGTATTCTTTCTAAAGGCCAGCAGGAGGCAACTTTATTGGTTGGAGTCAGATGAGCAAACTACCCTAATTCTCACTTCATTTATTTCCTCAGTAAACATTTTCCTAATGAGTTTTTGGTCACTATCACTCGTCTTAAGTCTTCTTCAATGCAGCGTGATGTTCGTTATGCAAATTATTTTCCCATTTAGAGTAAAATAGGAAGTTGAGGAATATTTGATTTTCATAAAAAAAGGAGCTTTCCTGCATTCTAGTGGCTTTTAAAGAATAAAAGTAATAACTACACTGCAACAGCATGCTCATGTTACATACTGAATCAAATAGTATTACTATGGAACAGGTAGTAATAAACAAAACACTATTTTATTTACATTACATACATTACATTACATAATATAATATTACTGTATTTTATGCCTCTTAACAAAAAGCTCTGAGCCAATTAAAGTTGGGCTTTTTTTGTGAAGGGCAAAATAAGTGAAGCTTGCAGTTTTTCTCAGTCACTTTGGTGCATTTCTCACATCCATATTAACATTTGCACAACAGTTAGCTCAACCTCCACAACATTTAGTCATTTGTGCACATCATAGTATAAGTTTCTCATTCCTTCCAACAAATTGCAAAGGATTTTGGACATGCATCAATTGCTTTCATACAACTCTGCTGTTTTATAACATTATCATATCTTATGTCATGTCAGTCGAAATTAACTATACTTGAGAATGCTGAATAGTCATTCCATATATAACTAATAGTCCTTATTTCATTGCTTGAGTCATTACATACAAAAATGTTGAACTAGTTGTCAAAATCTGTCTTAGTTAATTTTATACATTTTTTCAAATCTTTATTTTTTTTACTGAAAATGTCTCTGGAATTGAATACATTTCTCTCAGGTGAACCTCAGCTTTCACTGATGAGAAGGGCTGTGTGAAGCATTAGTTGCAACCAATAATGAGCTACTTCTCTACAGTCACTCAGAGCTGAATCCCATAACACTTTACAAGCATATATGAACCAAGCCGGACATAGTGTGGACCATTTCTACAAGACTGTGACACTGTACTATGCACAGCTCCCAAAGGGAGTTTATGTTTGTTGTAAATAAGGGTGTTTTTTTCCTTTTGCAATGCTGTAAACAAATTAGAATTGCAAAGAGCATATGCAATAAAAATGTGAAACATACATATTCAGTGTGTTGTACTCAGTTACCTCACTAAATACAGTAATTTATAACTTTACTGTAGTTTTCAAATGGCTGTGCAAGTAGTATATAGTGCTGTCTTGAGCATTTTCAGGTAGCGTCACCAAGATCTGACTTTTTTGCATTGGAAAACATTTCCAGAGTAAACTGTCATAATGAAAACAAGACAAAGCCACTATCTTGTTCATAAACACTGGTGTCAGGACTTTTCACTGACACTTTCATTGACATGAATACTTGCTTTTGAGGAATGAGTTATCCATTTTGAGCATGTGACACACTTTTGCAGGTTATCAACTAGGTTTTGCAGCTTGTACTAATTGTTTTGAGAAATGCCCCAAAGCGACTGAGAAAAACTTTAATACAATTTTTGGGTGTTGGCCATTTCGGCTCAAGACAGAGCAGAGCCTCCTTCTATTTTTTTACTCATCCATATAGGACCCTCGGCTCCACTTAAAGCCATCAGTTTACATTTATACATTTACTTTTTGGCCCTGCCCCTTAGAGAGATTTGTCTTAGTTCTCTCCATTTCTCTCTTCGTCTCCCAGTAGACTTTCATTGCCAAATACATGTTGGGATAAAGAAAAAGAAAGGTGTGCAGATTTCAGGAAAAATGCATGAGAATTGTGACCCTGGGAGGAAATTGGGAAAGTGCAGTAAAAGACGTGTGTCTCCCTGGAAAAGAGAGAGGGTCAGCTGGTATGGCTTCAGGGCGTGCACCTTGTGCTTGTTAGGTCACTTCTATGTTGTGGTCGACTTGTCTGTGTTTTCGTTTCACTGTTTCACAGTTTCACAGTTTCACAGTTGTTGTTTTTTAGTTTATGAAAGTTAATTGTAACAGTTCCGTCACCTATAAATCTCTTTTTCAGTGTTTGCTCGTACTAAAAGATGCTCTAAGGAGCTGGCTGTTCATTTTTGCAAGTTAGCAAGTTTTCCATCCCATAACCCCCCAAACCACCTACCTGCACATCTGTTTCCACTCCCCCAGCAGCCCAGTAGCATATATACCAGCCTCCTTCCATTTATTCCTCGCTATATCATCTGTTGTGCTTCTGCTTTAGTGTTGCAGCCATTTTCTGCATTTTGCCTGTTACAGTATGACCCCCTGGCTGCCTCTTTTGACACCCACTCACGAGCATGATTCCAGATTAGATAAGTTTCCTCTCCTCTGCCCGCCTGTTTTTAACTTTCTCCTGTTTTCGACCTCAAGTAAAGTTTTTTATTTTACCGGCCCAGTCTCAGAGTCTGGCTTTTAGGGTCAAACCTGTTTTTAAAGAGCCTTTACATAGTCTCTCTGTGACATCAGAGATGCCTTTTAAGGAGAATATTTTCAAAATACTGCAGACAATACACAGAAGGTGTATAATGTGACCCTGATAAAAAACAATTGAGCTCACCTCTGTCATCCTTTTTGTGGGTGAGGCTGCAGTATTGTAGAGAAGGTGATAAAGCACAAACCTCTTACTTGTCAAGGTTAATTCTCTGCTTCCCAGATACTAGGCAGGGGGCGCAGTGGATTAAAGAAGGCAAACTGTACAATCAGTGCAACAACAACTGTGTACCACACACAAGACTGAAAGCTGGATGGATGGATGGATGGATGGATGGATGGATGGATGGATGGATGGATGGATGATGGGAGGGAGAAAGGGAGGAAGGTAGTAGGAAGCGAGGGAGGGAGGTAAGAAGGAAGGAAGGGAGGGAGGCAAAATACAAATTTGGATCATAAAACCAAAATAATAATTGGTATGAAGAAACCCGAAGATAAGGGTAAATTTTGTGTGATTGAAATAGAAATAGCACTTTTTTCCCACACAGTGAAAGGTTGAAACCGAGTGCCTCCATAATTGAGGTAGATTAATGGCAGCAGCTGTGGATAATGTAATACAGCATGGACAGCGAGGCAGGGGGTGATTAGACGTTGAGGGGGTGAAATAGTGAAAGGCAAACAAACTATAAACACCAGGATTGATAGAATGACCGATGCAGCCCACCAGTGTAGCTGCTTTGTTTGTCTTGAAAGCTGAAAAGAGTTAAATTAAAGGTACATGATGAAAGACTTCTCGGGCCATCAAAAGGAGAAAAAAAAAGCGGTTGTGACAACATGACTCCTGATTTATTGATTTCCTGGCTCAATTTTTTCATCCAGGGTGCTTTCGAAAGAGCAAAGCAATCTCTGAGTTTGTTGGCTGTTGTTATATTCCCTTGGCATATAGACACTCTCCACACACACACACACACACACACACACATACACATACAGAGGCTCTAGAGTACAACCCCATGCACAAACACATGGAGCTCCCAGTGGGGTGGAGTTTTTAATCCTCAAATACACCGCCATAAATCAAACCCCACTCCCTGATGCCCCGGCTCGTCTCTCTCAATGAAAAGCTCAAGCCAGTGGCACATTAATAGCAATTTACAGGGCCAGTCATGCAAGGAGAGGAGCATCAACACAGTGTCCTTTATTTTGTAATTCCTTATTACTTTCACTCAAAACACGGACACTGAATTTGTAAAGCTGTGAGATGTGACCCACCTACTGGATCACTCCCTCTGAGTGGATGTCATTCCTGTTACAGGCTACCTTAACAACAAACCCTTAATCTGGAAATTAGAATTATCTTAGTAAATGTCAAGACATTTACTAAAATAATTCTGATTTCCAGATTATTGCAAATTGCAATATAACAAATGCCATATATATATATATATATATATATATATATATATATATATATATATATATATATATTCTAAAAGCCCATAAAAGGAAAGTATTTAGCGTTAAGGAATAACATCACTCAGCTTTCACAATTTCACATTTATTTAATGACTTTTAAAAATAACTACATATTTACATGTCGAGGTCCCCAAATGATATACTAATAGTTTCAAGTAGTAAATGGATCTGCACTTATATATCGCTTTTCTAGTCGATTTGCAACCACTCAAAGCGCTTTACACTACAGACTACACTCATTTATTGCATCTTACTGATCTATTGTTTACTACATCTCTTTGTATTGTGTTATGTATTTATTGTTTGTGCAGCACTTTGGAAACCTTGTGTTTGCTAAAATTGTGCTATATAAATAAAGTGGATTGGATTGGATTGGATTCACCCGTTCACACACACATTCATACTACCCTAAACGGTCCCACCTGCCCCCATTGGGAATTCATTCTCACACCCATGAACGCACCATTGGGAGCAAATTGGGGTTCAGTATCTTGCTCAAGGATACTTCGGCTGCCATGGTCAGGCCTCCGATCAGTGGGCAACTTGCTTTACCAACTGAGCCACAGCCGCCCTAGTGTTCATAAATTGACATAATAAATAATAGTAAGGAGTAATAGTTAAACATAGACATAGTTTGGACACGAAACTGTAGGTAATAGTAATGATCAACAGCTTTTATGTCGCTTTAAGTAAGAAATAGTCAGTAAAAGTAAGGAATAATAGTTTGGACATGTTATTGTAGCTAAAACTTAATGTTTAACAGTTTTTACTTAGTTTAAAGTAAGAAATAACAGTTTTGACATTTTTATCTTAAAATAAATGTTATTCGCCCCTACAGCTGGTGACAGTCCGATTGGTTTAATTCATGGTACACCAAAAATACACAAACATTTTCACCTTACTTTACACCCCCAGATTATGCACCGCAATAACAAGTGTAATTGGAGTCGGACACTCCCTAAATGCACTTGCGCCATGCTCTTTAGCCCATGGGTTATATATATTTTAAATAGTGCCATAATAGTTTCACATCACTAAATGTAAGAAATAAAAGTTTGACATTATTAGCCTTAAGTGATGAATAAAATAGCTAAAATATTGGACTTGAAATAGTTAGCCAAAGGTCATAAATACCATAAACAGCTGAGTTAGCTATAAGTAGCCTCATGGATTACATGTCACATGGACAAGTTTAGTTTTATGTCACCTCGATTACTGTTCCACGGTCTGGTCATGTGCTGCTAGTGGTGAGATCAGGAAGCTCCAGGTTGCTCAAAATAGGGAAGCAAGGTTGGTTTTGGGCTGTTCACTTAAATCCAATGTGAGTCGAATGCATGACTGCCTCTCCTGGCTCACAGTGGAGAAGAGAGTATCATTCAACACGCTAGTAATGTTTAAGTCGGTCACTAGTAGTAAAACTCCTGTGTTTTTGTATAATCAAGTTGTCTTTACCAATACCGTTCATGATCATTACACTAGAGGGTCCAGTAATGGTCGGCTTGTATTGCCTCGTTCAAAATCAAATGCTTTACAGCGTTCTTTTATCTACAGATCAATGTCTCTCTGGAATTATCTGCCTCAGTATCTCTGCTGTATCTACAGTAAATCAGTTTTTAAAAGGATTATTCATCTGTTGGGTGTGTTGTGGGAATGATCTGTTTTTTATAACTCAGCTGTATTTAGTTTTTGGGTAGGTTTAGTAATTTTATTATATTGTCAACTATTGTGTGGGTTTGTCTATTTTATATTGTATGTACTTGTTTTGTTTTTATTTGATATTTTTGTTTTTTGTATAGTTCTTCATTGTGATTGTATTGTATGTTGTGATGTGCTACGGACCCCAGGAAGACTAGCTGGTTGCTATGGCATCAGCTAATGGGGATCCTTAATAAAATGAAAATGAAAATGGATAAACGGTTTATAAATTGGCAGCTTAAAGTGACGAATAAAATTAAACAGTTTAAATAGAATTAAATAGATCAAATGAAATAAAAAGTAGAGGATATAGTACCAGTAATAGATAACTAGTTTTTATCAAGATTTTTTAGCAAGATTTAGTTAAACTAACTGATCACAGCTGAAATAATTAGTGATTAAGAGAAATGGATAAATGTTTGTATGTTGGATATGAAAAAAAGATCCACTTTTAAATAATATAGATAGTGTTAAATGACATCCACTTTATAATAGCCATAATACAAAACCAAACCCAAAACTACATTCTTACTACTTCAGATATCATTATAATATGGTGGCCCTGAGAGCTCACAGCGCTACAACTTAAGAAAACACATGCAAATACCCAAAACACAAGGAAATTGAGAAAACATCTTCATCAATTTGACAACACAAGCGCAGCATTTTGAAAACGCACTGCAAAGACCACAACACAACACAATAAGAAAACGCACTGCAAATAGACTACAACATAACAGAAGTGTTTCCAGAGGACACTTAAAAGTGATGCACATGTCTGGACTGTGACTTTATCATGTTATTTCAAGATAATGATAGTGTGTAGATATATACTATTAAATATATAACGATCATAGGGTGTTAACGTTAGCAGCCAATCATAGCATGCTAACGTTAGTGGCCGATCGATAGCATGCTAATGTTAGCATGCTATGATTGGCTGCTAACGTTAACACCCTATGGTCGTTATATATTTAATAGTGTGTATATATATATATATATATATATATATATATATATATATACTATCATTATCTTGAAATAAGACCAAGACCAACTCTGTGCCGTTGAGAGAGAGGACCACCGTATTATAACCTTATACTGCACTATAATATAGCCCAAATATATTCTTTATCAGACCATGCACAGGTTTCTCAGTAATATATGTCTATTTTAGCACTGGTTATATTATTTCATCAGTCACATCTCATACAAACTCTTCTGCTTTCAGGTTGAATGGCTCAAAAATGAAGAACCTCTCAACTCTGAAGGTGCCATCGATACAAGAGGCGACCACAATCTCATCATCTCTGAAGCCCGACTGTCTGACTCGGGAAACTACACCTGCGTTGCCAGCAACATCGTGGCCAAGAGACGCAGCGCCACAGCCACTGTCGTCGTCTATGGTGAGATATCACATTTCTACATCTACTTTTTATTATTTATCAAAAAAAAAGATGTGAAGGTTAGATTCAAAAAGGGCACAACAGTATAACTCTTTAGGTTTTTCCGTACAGATGATCAAAACAATGTCAAACAGCTTTCTTGTCTCCATCAGAATATCAATTTCCACTACAGAAGTCGGCTGTCAAATTTTCACCTCAAGCAAATTTCCCCCCGAAAGTCATTAATATAAAACACAGTGCTCAACCACAGCGTGTGGTCTGCTTTCACACACGATTCTAATGAGCAGGTAATGGGCAAGTGATCCCTCATGTGTAAAAACAAGGAGACACTGGCACAATATTTACACAAACTCAATTATTAATGGTGGTAAAGTGGTGACACAGGCTGTCACAACTCCCCGTCTTTTATCTGCCAGTGCTGAACACCTTGGAGCACTTTGTATTGCTGCAGGCCAGCAGACACTGATTCCAACATTTTTATAGCCCCATAGAGAGCTATGCAGAGACAAAGGAGAATGAGTGAAATTATAATGTCATACAAGCACCACCTCCTTTCAAACCAGAGGAATATCTTGTTAATTGGAGCGTTTTGGTGCTCATTTTACTGACCTTTTATCCTGTTATTTTTATTTTTTTAGCTGCTGTAGGAATTCATCCGATTTTTCCCTGACACCCCGTTGTTGAGGCCCATCAATCATTAATTTCCTTAATGCTAATGAAGTCTAGACAGGCTTACTACTCCCAATGGCCTCTGACAGATGGTGGAATACTAGTATTTCTTCCTTTCCTATGACAGCAAATGAGCTGATTAGTCAATCATCTCGCATTATTTTAGGCAACAAATCAGAGGAAGACGTAGACACAGAGGAAGACACCATTGATCATCTTTTGTAAAGATACCTCTGTGTTTTTTTTCCTGATAAGACGTTCATTGTCCCTTTTGAATGACACCCTTTGATGCTGTCACTGTGGTGCAGAACATATTTCACAGAATGTAGGCCAGTTTTCATTCTCGTAGTATCTGATCATCCCTTTTCCTTTCTTCCTCTTGGCACATCCAGTGAATGGAGGCTGGTCATCGTGGACAGACTGGTCCCCCTGCAATGTTCGATGCGGTCGCGGCGTGCAGAAACGTTCTCGCACTTGCACAAATCCCGCTCCTCTAAATGGGGGAGCCTTCTGTGAGGGCATGTCGGTGCAGAAGAGCACCTGCAACACACTGTGTCCAGGTAAGCACCCGGATATAGTCCTCACGCTGTTAGTGTTTGTGCTGTGGTATTTTAAGAGTTTTTGAAAGTGTCCTTCCACCTCATTTTATACAAATTTTAGTATTGACTTCAGTCAGTGTTTGCATTGAAAGAAACACTGAGATTTGAAAGCATTTAATTCATTAACTATAATGTGACACTGGTTGTCTTTGCCTCTAAACCCCAACGTATTCCACACAAAAAAGACACCGTTTATCGGAGAAAGAAACTGTAAAAACAGGCATTCAGGCATCATCGAAATTTAAACTTTCCGACAGTCCTTGAACAGATCATAGGTCATGAAAGTTTGCATTTGAAAAAGGAACCACGACGAAGCTTATAATCATGATATTTCTGTCAAAATCACTTTATGTTACATTTAAAATGTTGCCAAAAATAAAGCATTTGGAATAACTAGATCATATAATACTGTAGAAAATGCCAATATTTCAATATGTTTTATATGTGAACAATTCTTTATGACTGGGATTTTCTGTCATATCTGTGGTATTCTGCACAAAAGACTTGTTGTTGCCCCTTCTAGCCATAATTGTGCTGATTCCATAGAGCCGGGACTTATGAATTGCAGTGAAATACAAGGCCACAGTGAGTAAAATGTGAAAAGAGCAAAAAACAGCCATTTGCTTTCATGCCAAAGGTTAGATAAGTAGATAAATCTGCCTGTTAAATATGAAGCCATAGCTGTAGAGAATGAAGCTGCGACGTGATGCTAATAACACCATTTCCAACTTTACAACTGATTTACATGGTGAAGTTATGTGAAATATTCAAACTTTTTATTTTTTCAGCTGTAACTGTAATGTTCAAGATGGTCCGACCTATCTGTTTTTCCATTGTGCTTATTGTGTCTACTGTGCTACTTTGTAATTAAACCAAATCTACCTAACAACGAAATCCCAACGCAATTGGACTAACTGCTAGTTTTGAGTAAAGTCAAGCTCTCATTTTCCTTAGTCTGTGGCTCAGTGGGTACATTTGCTCTCCAACTTATCTTTGGTTAAAGTGCTGCTATCATAGAGATAGCATCAAACATGCACTTTAGATGAGTGAGATAAGACTAGATCTTAGCTGTTCCTCGCCCTGTTTTGTTCAGCTGCGTTAAATTCTATGTACAGTAGTGTCCAATATAATAGCAGTCCAATGTGACTAACCAGATTAATCCAGGTTTTTAGTATATTTTTGTTGCTACATGGCAAACAAGGTACCAGTAGGTGCAGTAGATCCTCAGAAAACCAACAAGACCCAGCATTGGTGATATGCACGCTCTTAACCCACTGCGCAAAGAGACGTCCAAACAACGTCTTTTCCAAGTCATTTTTGCACGTCTAATTTTGGTCCCCTCAAGGTGCAGACTGTTACTCCAGACGACGTCTTTCTTTCAACGTATACTTGACGTCCATTTACGACGTCCACAGTACCGCCATGCAAGAGCTATTTCTAGTCCAAATATGGTCGTTGTGGACGTCTTTTCTATGTCGAATTATAACTCATTTTAGACTTTTTTTTACTGTACTGCTTTAGTTCCAATGCATAACCAAATTACGCTACAGTAAAATTAGCTGGTACAGGAAAACAGGTTCCTACCTTCTGGACACAATTAAACAGTCACGTTAATAATAAATCACAATCCAATCCGGACTGTTTTTTCACCCATTTTTTATTGCACACATGTCAGTTGACAATAGTTACTAGGCTACTAAACAGCAGGCAGCATAAGCCTCAAGTTAGAAAAACCGTGTTAAAAAAATAAAGGTACAATACAAGTACTTCAAAAATAGGGTTAGTCCTGATTGACTATGTACAAATATAACAATATAAATTATATACTGTATATATATTATCAATAAACCCTATATACCTGTATATATTTATTTATATATCTCTCTTTCTGTGTCAAACTTCACAAATTCACATGATGAAAATAAATCTGGCCCTTTCTTTCCATTTTTACACAACTGGTTAATATTTTAACACACACATTCCCTTTGTGGGGTTTTTTTAATTAGTATTATTATTTATGATAAGATGCACAAACACCGAGGACTGCAACTACAGTGTAGAACATGTAAAACAACACTGTCACAAAATCAGTCCTGAGTGGCTGTGAAGCCCCCCTCCACTCCTTTGCGGTGCATGCTTCAAATGCTCTGAAGCTCCAAATTTGTTCCTCAGTGGCCAAACTGTCAAACTGCATGACTCCATCTGCAAGTAGATAAAGACAAATGAAGAAATAAGTGCTGGAGCCGCGGACCCATAACCGACTGTAAATAAAGCCTCCACCGGTAACAAGAAAGACGGCCGTTGTTGTGAGGTAGCTCGATGCTAACTTCGATTAGCGTTAGCGGTTAGCATCCGCTGCTAAAACCCTCCTGCTCGTTAACACTGGAGGCCTGTTGCCGATAACGGTCGTGTAACGGCCCACGGCTCCAGCGCTTCACTCCATGTATTTATTTTTCGCCGGTTTCGTTGTACATTAAACAAAATCGGCCGTGTTCAAAAGCTAACGTTAGCAGATGTAATGCTAATTGTAGCAACAACAGGTTTGAGGTATATTAACACAATAAAGCTAAAACGGCAAACGCTATAAATACATAAATGAACATTAAATTAACTTATGGGTCTATGGGCTGACCGAACTTACCTGCAATTTAGTGGACGCTGATTTTCGGATTGCTGTGTAGGTTGTTGTAGAGGTCGAAGGTGCACAGAGCCAAGCGGACATTTGAATCTCAAGGGCTCTTATGATGTACCTTGATGACGCAATGCCTCAGCCAATCACAATGGCGTTGACTGTAACACCCCCCTCCCCCCTCCCCAAAGATACCTTTATTGTTCTAATAAACAGAATAACACTATTTTAGAAAAGAAAAACAGGAAAATGTAAACAAACAAAAATATTACTTTTATTCAAAAATAATGTTTAATCACAAAATATGTCATCATGTCCATACTACTACTACTATTATGATGATGATAATAATAATAATAATAATAATAATAATGTAAATAAATAAATTACATCATGTCAAATCCCTGCACCTGTCTTAGACGTCGAAATAAGTGACCTAGCCCGACGTTCAAATGTTCAACTGCATATTGACGTCCAAGTGGGGTCATGATTAGACGTCCAAATAGCAGACCTAGTTTGCACGTCGTGAAGTGGTCCAGAATTGGTCTTGGACCGACGGACGCAATATAGACATGATCTGCACGTCTATCAGACGTCTAATGTTTGGTGGGAAGGCTGTGCAATTGGGCAATTAGTTGAAAAGGGGTGTGTTCAAAAATATAGTAGTGTGGCATTTAATCAGTGAGGTCATTAATTTTGTGAAAAAACAGGTGTGAATCAGGTGGCCTCTATTTAAGGATGAAGCCAGCACTTGTTGAACATGCATTTCTCTTTGAAAGCCTGAGGAAAATGAGTCGTTCAAGACATTGTTCAGAAGAACAGCGTACTTGGATTAAAAAGTTGATTGGAGAGGGTAAAACTTATAAAGAGGTGCAAACAATTATAGGCTGTTCAGCTAAAATGATCTCCAATGCTTTAAAATGGAGAGCAAAACCAGAGACACATGGCAGAAAACGGAAGACAAACATCAAAATGGATGGAAGAATAACCAGAATGGCAAAGGCTCAGCCAATGATCAGCTCCAGGATGATCAAAGACAGCCTGGAGTTACCTGTAAGTGCTGTCACTGTTAGAAGACGTCTGTGTGAAGCTAATCTATTAACAAGAATCCCCCGCAAAGTCCCTCTGTTAAAAAAAAGGCATGTGCAGAAGAGGTTACAATTTGCCAAAGAACACATCAACTGGCCTAAAGAAAAATGGAGGAACGTTTTGTGGACTGATGAGAGTAAAATTGTTCTTTTGGGTCCAAGGGCCACAGACAGTTTGTGAGACGAGCCCCAAACTCTGAATTCAAGCCACAGTACACAGTGAAGACAGTGAAGCATGGTGGTGAAGCATCATGATATGGGCATGTTTCTCCTACTATGGTGTTGGGCCTATTTATCACATACCAGGGATCATGGATCAGTTTGCATATGTCAAAATACTTGAAGAGGTCATGTTACCTTATGGTGAAGAGGACATGCCCTTGAAATGGGTGTTTCAACAAGACAATGACCCCAAACACACTAGTAAATGAGCAAAATCTGGTTCCAGATTTTCCAACAACATTGATGTTATGGAGTGGCCAGCCCAATCCCCGGACCTTCATCCAATTGAGAACTTGTGGGGTGACATAAAAAATGCCGTTTCTGAAGCAAAACCAAGAAATGTAAATGAATTGTGGAATATTGTTAGAGAATATTGGAGTGGAATAACAGCTGAAAGGTGCCACAAGTTGGTTGACTCCATGCCACACAGATGTGAAGCAGTTATAAAAAAAACTGGTCATACAACTTATATTAGTTTAGTGATTCACAGGATTGCTAAATCCTAGAAACAAAAAAGTTTGTACAAAATAGTGCTGTGTTTGTAAAGTCAACGGCAGACACTGCTATATTTTTTAACACACCCCTTTCAACTAATTGCCCAATTGCACAGCCTTAAGAGCGAGCACATCATGAATGCTGGGTCTTGTTGGCTTTCTGAGAGTACTTTCTGGTACCTTGTTTGCCATGTAGAAAATATACTAAAAACCTGGATTAATCTGGTTAGTCACATTGAACTGCTATTATATTGAACACTATTAATCAGGGGTTTTAACCAGAAGTAGTGGTGGAAAAAGTATTCAGATCCCTTCCTTCAGTAAAAGTACTAACACAACACTGAAATTACTCCACTACAAGTTAAAGTCCTGCATTCAAAACTGAAGTTAAAGTATTCGTTATGCAGAATGGTCCCACTCAGTTATTTACAAGCGGGTCTGTGATTTAATTTTGTAAATATAGGGCTCATTTTAACTACCTAATACACTGTTTTGAGGTCAATAGAAATACTCAAGTAAAGTACACGTACCTCAAAAATCTACTTAGGTACAGTACTTGAGTAGATATACTTACATTCCACCACTGTCTGGACATTCTTGTGTAAACAAACATGATTGTTTAGCCAGCAACATCCTGTTCCATAAAGCCAGTTTACCAAATAATCCAGGATTATTCATTTGTTTTGTCTTCAATTGATTCACTTTCTTCCTTCAGTGCAACCATTCTACTTTGTTCTATTTTGTTGCCAATTTTATTACTGTATTTTATTCTTATTTCATGTATTTGATTTTTTAAATATATTTTCTGTGTAGCATCTGTATTGTGTAATGAAAATCCAGCGCAGCCTAGAACTTTGGACCCTTAACTCTGTTTGTTTCTTTTGTTGGTGTAAAACACCATTACTTGTAGTTAGTTTTGTGCTGTTTCTTTCACTTTATCTGGAATCTTTTCATCATCGTTACTGAGCCTGACCAAGAAATAGTACAGCACACTGCCCCCATAAAACAGCTAATTGGTGTTTTAATGCTTTGGCTTTTGTACGGATTTAACAGCAGAGATACAGCATGTTAATTAGTGAGCTTTAGAGGTGCTGAAAGGCAGTTTTTCTAACCTTTGGACAGAGCCAGGCTACCTGTCCCCCCTGCTTCTAGTCTTTAGGCTAAGCTAAGTTAACCATCTGATTTAACTGACTAACTCTTGCCAAGAAAGCAAATAAGTCTCTTTGCCAAAATGTTGAAGTGTTGCTTTAAAAAGCCTGCTGTTTGCCAGCTAACTTTTCAATGTCAGCATGTCCTTTAATGCATCAGTGTGGAGACGATTCTCTCTGCTCATAAATGCATTACCGCACAGTACAGTAAATGTGACAGAGAGTAAAGGCAACCAAATGGCCTCTTTGATTGATTACTTGAGAGTGTATAAAGCCTCTGTAACTTGACTTTAATGTCTGTAATTAACAGAGAGCAGTGTCAGTCTTGAAGGTAGGAAATCATTCTAAAAAGCTCAAGGTATACTTTGCAGTGAGCGTCCGTCTCCTTTCACCCGGTTACATTTCACCATGCATGCATTGCACGTCTGCACTGCTGATAGTGACAGTGGTTTGTATTGGATATATAATGCAGTGGAGCTTAAAAACAGCAAATAAAGAGAAAATGTATGGGGAATGGAGAGAGGGGCTGAATAAGAAAGGCATAAAGAGAACTTGAGAGACGAGCAGAAGCTTAGAATGTGAGAGGAAGAGCAGAGCAGCATTTCCAGTTATCAAAACTTCCGTGTAATCAGCTCTGCCCAAGTGTTTTTTCTAGACAAGCCCAAATTTATGATTTCAACCACAGCTACGGTATAAAAGGAAACGCTCATCAGGTTTAAGAAAAAAAGTTATCAGTGGAAGGCAGTGCACTCCTCTGAACATTATCGCCTCTTTGCCAACTGCCTTCTGACTTTTTCCTCCTGCATCTGGGTTTGAACATAAACAGGGTGCATTTGCGTTTAGATTAGCGGGAAGAAGGGAACCTTTAGAGCGTTTGGAGGTGGGTAGGAGACTTGATGGAGTATAGCATGAGCAGGGTGTCTTTGTGCTCCAAAACAGCAAGGCGGCACAACATTTTGGCACCCTGAGGAGGAAAAATGTTTTCGTGAAGTTACTAGTGCAGCTGTTGCCTTCAAAGTGTTTTCTCATAAAGTCAAGCTAAAGTAAATAGCATTTTTGTCATGTCAGTAAAAATAAAAAATAATTTTTTCTTTTTTTTTCTGTTTGTCTATATTTTGTTTATTCTTTTGTGCTTTGCTTGTATGACTGTGTTTATCCACACATTGAATGGATAACAGTTTGCTCCAACTGAGCGTTATTCACATCAAATCTGTGTGTTTGCAGCGCTGGGTTCTGTATTTTTTGCTCTTTTCCCATTTTTCCCACTGTGGCCTTGTATTTTACTGCAATATATAAATTATATATAAAATATATAAGTCCTGCAGATCTATGGAAACAGCAGAATCATGGTTAGAATTGGGAATGACTCAAACATCTTTTGAGCAGAATAACACAGTTATAATGACATAAATCATACAAATAAAAAAAAGCAAGTTAAATTTCTCTGATAAATAATTTTTTAAAAATTGGAATATAATGTAATTTTCACATTTCCAAGTGCCCACATGTGTCATGAATATTGGCGGAAAAAAATAGGTCTCCACATGCTATACATATTGAAGTATTTGCATTTTTGCAACTTCTACATACCTCTCCTGTCCTCTCCTCTCAGCTCTGTGTAAACAGCCTGCCGTTCTGTCTGATTTTCAGTGATTATTTGTCACATGACCATTCGTCTCAGCAGAATCAATCATGGTTTCACAGTTGCGCTAAGTAGTGCAGAATATAATGTTTTTAACAGCATCTAGTTATTCCAAATGTTTACTTTTAGCATATTTTTTTTTAAGCGAATGTTTAATAGTAGAATTAAGTGATTTTGACAGAAATATCACAATTTTAAGCTTGGTTTCGGTTCATTCTCAAGGACAATTACTGTTTTTTCAGTTTCTTTTTTACGGTAAACTGTATCTGTACTAAACTGTAATCACATGTTTGCATGTGATTCCCTCAGTGGATGGCGGCTGGGGAGAGTGGACCGAGTGGTCAGTGTGCAGTGTAGACTGCGAGAGGCAGCGCAGCAGAGAATGCACTGCTCCGGAGCCCAAACACGGAGGACGGCTGTGCGACGGGGTGGCGCTGGCATCCGACAACTGCACCGGCGGCCTCTGCACACAGAGTGGGTAACAACACCACCACCACCACCACTCCATGCTGCTCAACAATGAGAAAAAGATAGTTTTGCATCATTACTGTCAGTCCCATTGTGTTCGGGGACTGTGTCATTATAGATTTACTGTTCATAAATTTTGGCAGTGTGGGCTAGATCATGATCGTCATTATAATCATGCTCATTACCACCACTCTCATCTATCTTCATTATTCACCCCTTCCACTCCACATACGTAACACACAGTGTGCACAGGCATGGATGCATACACAAGTAGTAATTAAATAGACTTGTAGCATTCAGTAAAGGTCAAAGAGAAACTCTTAAATTCTGGTGTTTCTCTGTCTTTGCAGATCGAAAGTTGCTGCATGACGCTAAGCCACAGGGTGAGTTTCTCCTCAGCTTCCATTACTTACTATTATTGTGCTATTTTTAAAAGGATCACTGTCTACAACCATGGCCTGGAAGAACACTTGTGCAACAGTTTAGTTTATACAATGCCCAGACAGTAGTTGATATTGATTGGCTGCAGGGTGTTCAGATGGCCTCACTGCTCTTAGTTAGCGCCATCGTCACCTTTCAGGTCTTGCTAGGCGACATTGTGTACTACTTGCTGGAGTTGTAAACTAACATAAAGTCCATGCTTGGACGAGGATAGTTCCAACACAGTGTTTTTATTTTGAGCGCCCCGGCATGTCAAACCTTTATCTGTATGGTGAGCTGGCAGTAAGTGAGAGAAATATGCCTATATGGCAGGTTTAGCCTTGCAAATCAGTAATTTTTACCCAAACAGAGCACATTGCAATGAAATAGGAAACAATACGTATATGTTGATGCCTAGAAAGCAGCCATGGTATAAGAGGATAAATCACTCTGACAGGTGTTGTTGTGAAAAACTAACACACCCTGCATGAGTCACTGTAAATCCTCACGTACTTAGAATAGAGTTGAGGGTTGTTTCAGATACAGATGTTCTGAGAGGCAGGTAGTATATACAAGATGTAGGAATAATAAGTGGAAAATAAAAAGAAGTGTTTTTCGGTTCATTGCAAGCATATATGTTGGCAGATAGGAGGAGAAATTGATTGAGTTTCCAGGCTGGTTGTGATCTTTGTGTCACAGAGTGAAGCAGTCAGGGCAGAAAACTGGTGATGGTTAGTGAGCGTTAACTCCACCCCCAGCATCCATTTTCACCCCATTTTCAAAAACATACTGTATGTTGGATCATGTCACTTGTTAGCAGAGTTTAACCATAATTAAAGTAAAATACTATTTTCTACTGTCTTGTTGAAAGGAACATTGGATGTCATGCAGCAACATTCACTGAAATGCCTCTTTATTTTCTGTTCAGAGAAAAAAATAAGACTCCAGATGCACCAAATCTTGTTAGCTATTCAAGTCTGATCTTACCCAGATGTGCTGAATTCATAATTGTTTATTAGCATTGGTGTAAACACTATATATGTGGAGGCTTGGTGCTGTGTGCAAAAACACTGTAACATGCCCAAGAATTTGAGAGATAACGAAGAATATAAGAAGAATTCCAGCTGTACAATTAATCAAAATGTTATTGAAATTGCAAAGTGTAGTAGTGCAATATCTATATCACAGGAAGGTGCAATATTTGTTCAAGGCTAATTATGAATTAAGTATTGTGTAGCTGCAGCATTGTCCCAGCCTAACAATTGAATTCTACACTCTTTGGAAAAAAATCTTGGTTTTGTATAGCTAGTTGCAAAAAATCACATTATTATTATTATGATTATTCTAACATATTGTTAAATGAAAAAGAGATTAATGACGTAAACATTTTAATTCCCATCGATATTATGAATCATATTGCAGTCAAAATAATCACAATTAGATATTTTTCAAAATTATGCAGCCCTAAGCAGTAGTCAAATTAACGTCCTGCAAAATAAATAATAAACCTAGGCAAAATAAACATGATTTTTCAGAGCATCTGTACTGGCACTGCAGTGAAATCAAAAATCCAGCTAAAACTATATAAAATATAAATATATTAAACAATAAATATATGTTTCTGTGTTATTTTTCTGTGTTGTTAAAGTTCAAACTTTAATATTATGTGTCCTTGTAAAAATAATTTCTGGACTGTGAAAACAAGTTTGTTTGTTGTTTTTCTTTTCTTGGTACGAGTGCTCTCATCAACATTATTGCACCAACAGAATTCAGTTCCATCAATGGTGGTTGAACTGAATTCTGTCGGTGCAATAATGTTGACAACAGTCATGGTTCATAATCAATACCATCAACTGAATAAACTGAATAACTTCCTAATTATAACCCCAGTTTTACTATCCTGTAAATTCCCATTCATCTCATTGTTTCTAATTCATTAGGTGTAGTATTTCAAGCCAAGCCAGCAGTGCTTTGTGTCTGTCTATCAACTGCTTCCTGCATCATTGCTTTCGAGGGTAATGGGCCATTTGTACGTTGAGGCTGCGTAGTTTACTACCTACGAAGCCATATGTTCTCCTCACTCGTCCTTTAACACAGTTATGTATTTTTGTTTGTCAGAAATGGGGGAAAGAATGCAACCAGGCTGCCAAAAATTCCCAAGCCCCCAATTAACCTGCTACTGTAGATGTTAATGCCGCTTTGCATATTTTGTCAATTTCTCCTCATTTGAGCTTCAGGCTACTTAGAGGATTTCGCAGCATGTCCTGTTTCGGCGCAGATCTCATTATCTTTCAAGAACAAGCTAGCAGCCCCTTTATTTCCCACTCGTTCTTCCCTTTGTGGAGTTGGACGCTGCAGTACTGGTGGGACCAGATAGAGCGTAATCATTGCCGATGAGCTAATTTAATGAATTGGTTTTGTCACATTATCCCAGTGGAACGCAGAGTGCCTCCAAGACCAGAGCCAAGCAGTGTTTGAAATGACAGTCAGGTGCTGGGTTGATTATAATCGCCTTCCTTCCGAGGTTCCTCATTAGTAGCTTTAACACTCCACAATGGAACAATGAAGGAGGCAGGGCAGACGAGGAATAGAAAACAAAAAGGCGCTAAAGTAGTTTAGAACCAAGATAGACTTTCATCCTATAATATAAATATAGACTTTCATATCTTTAACTCAGCTGATGTTCTTCAGCAACACAGATTTTCAGTTTATTCTGGGAGAAAATGTCTCCAAGCTGCCTAATTAAGCGCAGTAGACTTAGAAAGCAAAAGAGTCGCTCAAGAGTCAGCTCCTCTCTCTCTCTCTCTCTCTTGCTCGCTCTTACTTTCCAAGGTGTGGAGAGCAGCAGTGATGTGGCCTTGTATTCAGGCCTTGCTGCGGGGGTGGTGACGGTGGTGCTGCTGATCATCGCTGTCACTCTCTACCGAAGGAGCCAGAGCGAGTACGGCGTTGATGTCATCGACTCGTCTGCCCTCACTGGGGGCTTCCAGTCCTTCAGCTTCAAGACCTCGCGCCAAGGTGAGCCAGACAAATTGGGATTTACACTCAAAACTGTGCCATCATATACTAAATCCAGCTGTGAACATCGACATCCCACCACATACTGTATCGACAATGTGTGAAAAGAGGCTCTTAATGTGATTAGTGGTTGAAAGGACAGATGGAACAGAAATGAGAAAAGTTGTCTTTAGAGATGACACAGTATTTAGATCTAAATCTGGTATCTGAGTTTGTATCCTAAGAAGGACATATTTGAGTAGAGCTGTGCCCAATGATTCCAAGTAGAAGAATATTCAATGATTCAATCTCAGTAGCCTGATTTGACGGCCGATGTCAGGGACAAATCATAGCAGTGCAGCCCAAGAGTTTTTCACTTCTTCAATATTTACACCTCTGTGACGTTTCACCTGCAATATGAACCACTGACCAGCCTGCAAGACGGGAAATATGTTATTTGTGCGACCAACACTTGGGTAATAAGAAAGAAAGTATCATCAGAAACACACCTCTCACTTGAGTCTGCAAAGCAAAATGCAGAACAACTTTGCTTTAGTATGTAGAATCTCTAGAGTGAGAAACAGCACAACGGGCAGTTCTTCAGCCATTATTGTTTTGAATGAACTCACTGCTGCCGTCGCTTATTGTCCACGTACTGCCGCCGCTCTGTTACACATCACTACCGTCTCCTCCTGTGTTATTGTTATTAGACAATAGAAAAGACTTGACCAGTTAGATTCAAGTAGTCGACTTGACACCTAGTTTGGATTTTCGAAGCTTCATTCATAATGTCGACATTAAAATTCTAAATCAAGGTTTGAATGCTGTGCAGTTTTTTATTTTTACTTATGAACATTGACAGTGCACAATTGCTCTTACAGCCGCTTTCACTTCTGCAGTGCTTGCGCTCAATAAGTGACCATTTTTTAAAGTGTTGTCTGTATTAGTCACTTTGAAACAAAAACCTTGGTCCAGGATGAAAACACCAAAGTTTCCCATTAAGTATTGGTTATTTTGTTTCTACATGGTATTTCTGCTCAATTCCTGATACACTAATGTTAATATTAAACTAGTGTTTTAAAGTCAAAAAGTCAAAGTTTATTGAAGAAAGTTAAATCAAGCCACAACATTTTTATCTTACAAAATATTCAGCTTGAATCCATATTTGTTGGCGTTTAGCCTTTGGAAAACAATATTTTTACTGTGTCAAAAAACAATGTTATCTTCTGGATGCCACAGACAAAGGATGGCACCCACCTATATTAACAGCAGCAATCTTTACAGTATGTATGTATGTACACATATATATATATATATGTATATATATATATATTAACCTTCATTAAAAAACATCAAAAGGAGTTCCAAAAGCTTAAGAGAGAAAAGAGATATCCAGTAGAGTCCTGTTGAACTGTATACATTTAGAATATGCAGCATATTGTGTAATACAGCGAGTTGTGTGGATCATCTGCTCGAGTCTGGTGCCATGTTGCATGATTTAATTAATTCATTAAGATATGCATGCTGTTCGACTCTTGCATAATTACACTCAGCGCAGCACATAAATTGGAGAGTAGAGTTCATACATATAAATATGAAACTGAACGGCTTGCTTTCCTGTTCACACCCATCACTCCTGCAGCTGTGTGATAGCTACAGGTATTAAATACACTCCTTGTAGAGACCCCATACAGTATGTACACCCAACAGTGGTTAAGTAATGAAGCTCAGTACAGACTTTTTGATATGCATTTAAATTTAAATGCATGTGAATTTAATCCGCTAGCAAAAATAACGAAAAATGGTCAAAAGCCGTGTGGTAGAACGTACCTTTGTATAGTTTTTCATAAGCTAAGGAACTGAAAAAACGAACTTTAAGTGGACAAAAGTGGATTCAGACGTGAGACATCAGCAGTTTCAATGGGGAAATCTGTGCAATCTCGAAACTCAGTATATTTAATGTGAACTTTTAGCCAGCCATGGGCTGAAAGGCTAATAAAATGTCATATAAATATCAGAAAGAAAAAATTAGCAAGCTAATGTTAGCTAATATCCACTTTTGTCCTCTTAAAGTACAGTTTTTCGGTATTAAGACCTTGGTTCTGGGTAGTGCATTTCACCACACAGCAGCTTTAAGACATTTTCTGTTTGACAAAATTGTCAAGGAGGCTCCTTCTTTCAGTACAAAGTCAAAGGAGAGTGATGGTTTGTTTTTCTCCCTCTGATGGGCTTGAAACATGGTGCTCTGTCTTTATATTACTAAAAAAATAAACAAACTCAACATATAAGGAGTTTTATATGTCTTTTGAAAGGCTTCTTCACCATCTAAAGATGAAAAAAGTCTTCTTTGCACTTGACTATGCAATGGGAGGTTGTTAAACCGCAGTTAAAACTAAATTTATAAGATATTATTTTAACAAAGCCTGTAAAATGTTCTTGCTGTTGTTGGAGTAAAGCTGTGTACATGTCCTTCTGCTGGTGTAGCAGTTCTGTTACTTGTGTGAGTGAAACATGATCTTCGTCAGATTTCCCTTCTGCTCTTAGTTTAGGTGGCATTTTCGAGTAAAAAGGTTCAAACAAGGTACCTGACCTGGCCTGGTGGCTGCTGCCTGGTAGCTCCTCCTGTTGCTAGCCTGGTGGCTGCTGCCTGGTAGCTCCTCCGTATACACCGGTCTTCTTTTTACTGCTCCACCACATCAGTAAAGTCCATTTCAGACTGCTTTCGCAGTATTTAAAGAGTTCCCCGTTCAGTTTTCATCCTCCTGGTGTTAGAAAAGGAGCACTTTCCTCTTTACAGTTCGTAAACGGCTTTTTTTGCTAACTGACAAAATTGTCAAGGAGGCTGAAAAAAAAAAAAATAGAAGGAGTTTTATGTGACTTCACTATCTAAAGATGCAAAGAGTGTTCATTGCACTTGACAGGTTGTTAAACAGCAGTTAAAACTATAAGATATAAAACTATTAGATTTCAACATATCGTTTGATGATATTCGCACATTTTGTCTACCAGAAAGTTCTTTTTTTTTGGTTCATCAGATTTTAAAACCTTAGTTCTGGTTCTTAAACTTGCTGCTAGTGCATTCTACCACACAGCAGCTTTTAGAAAAAATGCTAGTAGACAAAATGGTCAAAGAGGCTCCTCATTCAATACAAAGTCAATGGAGAGAGATGGGGCGTGTTCTTCAGAGTATAACATGTGGTGATCTCTCTCTATATTACAAAAATAAACAAACTCAACATATAAAGGAGGTTTATCTGACTTTTGAAGAGCCTCTTCAACATCTAAAGATGCAAAAAGTGTTCTTTGCACTTGACTTTGCAATAAGAGGTTGTTAAAGAGCAGTTAAAAACAAGTGCTAAAATTGCTCTCCACCAGCTAATTTGCATTAATACAACCCCTAGCTGAGCTGATACACCCACCTTGACACAAGTGGGTTCATTTGGATTCTCAAAACAACCCGGCACAAGCACACAAATACCAGCCTGCACCCAGTGAAAAAATCTCATTTGCATTAAGTGGTATTATTTAAATATCTATTTGCTTCTTTTGTATATTTTGTATATTGTTACTGATATATCATTCTGCTGATCATAGTCAAGAATATGAGGATTTGGTTGGTTTCAATCTTATAACGTAACATAATGGAAAAGCTGTTTTTTTTTTACTGCAATAGCGGTCATACTATTTTAATTTGTTTGATGGTCCAAAAGACCCTGAGAATCTGTCGAAAATCAAATTAAGTCTGCAGTCAGCCTGATAATGCAGTGAGATGGCATTATAATATAAATGAAGTGTCATTCTCCTCCAAACATAAGAACTACGCACCAATGAAGAAGAGAGACCTCAGACAGGTCTCATTTTTCAGCTTGTCTTTGTTGCAGTTGCACACACACACACACACACACAAGATACAGGATGTGTTTCTGATTCAGCTGCAGCCAAATAATGTAAATGCACTTCCATATTAATGTCATTGCATGTAGTATAAACTGCAGAACATGGAAGCAAGCCATACAGTTTTGTATTTATGTATATACAGTCTGTGTATGAATTATGCATGCATTTCCTTGTATAGTGATATAACTACATCAATTATTAAAATGCATTGGGGCCAAAATGACTAGATTTAATTTTTCAGTTTGTTTGCTTGAGCTGTCTGGAGATTCTTGCTATTTGTGCTTTGTGCACTAACTGTCCAATAACATACAGTGTAAAGCTTTGTCCATAAAGCACACCGTGCATTTATTGCTTTATTGCAAACATCAGTATCACCCCGAGCAATAAATGTTCCCTGAAAACTGATGGTAACAAGCACATTTGTGCTCTAAACAATTTTACAATTTAACTCTTATGTATTATTACTGAGACATTCTTTAGTGTGGTAACTTTTTTCTTTTTAAACAATGTGTTTATTGAGATTCTCCCACAATTAAAGATACAAGACATCAGTTCCTCCCTCCCCATTCCAAAAGTCCATCACAGTCAAAGGAAAAAAAAATAAAAAAAATAATAACATTACATGTAGAAACAGTTTTCTCAATTATATCAGAAAAATGACCATATATATGATATATAAATTAATATTAGTGCGATAACCTAAGCAAAATATTAAACAAATAGCATTAGACATCAGTTCCTCCCTCTCCTCAAAATTTCCATAACCGACAAAATAATAATGAAATCATAATAATAATGTCAACAGTACTTATAGTAACATTATTAACAATTGTAGCAGAAATATATAAAATATATAAATTACAACTCAAATAGCATCAGACATCAATTCCCTCTCGTCAAAATGTCCATAACAGACAAAAAAAGACATACATTTGTTATATTCTTATTCAAGAGTATAACAGAAATGTAGAATAAATACAATTAAATTATATATATATATATATATATACAATAACCTGATCAAAGTTACATCATCAGGGTAGTGAGTCAGTCTGTGTTATTATCAGCTATTTTGGTATTATCATCCAACCAAACTTAATTCAATTATTCATGATTCCAAGATTAAAAATGTAAATTATTAGTGGTTTAATTTTTTTTTCTCACTCTGCTCCCAAATGAGCGTTTACAGTGCCTCATTTCCAAACACAGAAACCTCTGAGTTCAGAAGTGTGCTGTGTTTTGCCCCACAGATTGAGGCATATTTTTACAAGGCTGGCATTGCAGGTCGCCACAGCAACAGCGCTCAGCAGGGCATAATAAAGTTCATTTTGATAACACAGCAGGAGCAGGGGAAAGCTTTAATCTTGGTCCCTGTTCTCCTTATAGAGGAGCTAAAACAGCCAAACCTCCATAAAACCCAACATCCTTATATGTTGCAGCCTGCTATACACTGCTGCAGTAGTTACACAGTACTCATTTCATTTCACTTCCTTCCTTTATTTTTGCAATCACGTCCTTGATCATGAGTCACTGTGACAACAGCTCGCCCAATTCCCAACAAAATAAATCGGCAATGAACATTTCTTTTGCTCATTAAGAGGAACCATGCTGTTTACTTAACCGTGTCTTCCGTTGTCATTTCATGCTCGCTGAAACAGCTGTCATCGAGTCATTAATCACAAACATATTTCACAATACAACAAACAGATTTATCTTATCTATAATAACTTTTCTCTGTTTGTCTGGGCTTCTTGATTGATCCACAAAATATTGTGATTTAATTCTCGTGCATGCAAATGGCAGCAGCATGTGACTGTCAGTGCATCACCTTCACCAGAAGTAAAGAAAAATGTACAGATTATCATAATAAACTCTGTTAATAGATTGGTGGCATAATTCTAGGCAATATTCTAGATTCTAACAGCATGTTTGATGTCAAAAAGCCTATTACCACACCACAGCTGTTGTTATGCAACAGTTGTCACTTTTAATTGAGTCGTGCTCCAGCAAGTTGCACGCCATTCCTATTTCCATGCTGGTGATTTACTGGTAATAGTCATAGGTAGAAAAAAACGAATCATTGTGACACATTTTAGTTTTAACTGGTGTTGATTGAGGCACAACCCCAAGCAGTTTCAGGGCGTTTTTTTGTTCCTGTCACATTTTACTCACCGTGGCCTCATTTTTCACTGCAGTATATATAAGTCCTGCACCTCTATGGAAACAGCACAATCATGGCGAGAAGTTGAGAAGACTCACTACTATATTCATTTCAGTATAACACAATTTTAAAGACTTAAATCATTAAAAAAACAAGTTGTATTTCTATGGTCATTTATTCATTTACAAAATTATATTATATATATATATATATATATATATATATATATATATATATATATACAGACATAAATTGAATCTATAAATGCAAGATTTTTCCAATGCCTCCAAATGTTACCAATATTGAATAAATAAAGGAAGCTAAATGTTATCCAACAACCTCTATTCACAACCTCTCTAGTCCTCTCCTCTTAGGTCTGTGTATACAGTTTAATCCAAATTTCACAGAGTTTTTGTCACATGACTGTTGGTCTCAGCCAACTTATTTATGACTTCACAGTTGCGCAAAAGAGTGCAGAAGTTTATGTTGTTTACAGGTTCTTGTTCGTGCATACGGTTTATTTTCTGTTATTTTTTAGCAAAAAAGTGAAAAAAGCTAGATTATTTTAAAATGAGACTGGGATATCGTTCCTGAAAGGAGTGTTCGTCAGTTGATAATTTGATGATATTTTCTGGTTTTACAGTTTCTTGCTGTAATAAATGTTTTATTTTAATGATTATTAAAGAAAACGTGTTTCAAGCCAGCCACCGGGTTGTCGGGTACACTGGAAAACTAAATAGGATTATAAGAGTGACGGAATGGATGGTTGCAATAGCCAGATTCTCCTCCTATGAAAGATTATGTTTTTGATAACGTTAATAAATGGAAAATATAGGGCTAAGTAAGCTGATATGCAGAAGAGTTTCCAATTTCCAATTAATTGAAAACATAAAGAAAATTCCATTATTAAATATCTGTATAATCTGAGGTTTTATTTAGTCTATTTAATATGATATACTATTGATCATGTAGAAAGTATACATTATATAACTCTGTACTCCTGTTTTATTTCCCTTTGACCTTGTGTCTTGTCTTAGCTATGATACTATGATTATTTTTCAAGCTATTTACAGACTGTGTATATTTTCTATGCTGTCACTCTCTGCAAATGTAATCATTGCTTAAAGATGTCTAATTGTTGACAGTAATTTGCATTTCCTCTTGTTGTGTTTTCCAGCGAACCCTCTGCTTATTAATTCATCCATGCAACCTGATCTGACAGTGTCTCGTACCTACACCAGCCCCATGTGTTTCCAGGACTCCATTGACAAGGAGCTGATGGCCGAGCGCTCACTCCTTGACCCGTTGCCTGATATCAAGGTCAAAGGTCAGAAAATAGAAGTGTTTTGAAAGCCCACGCCTGTGGTGGTCAACTACTTTTAGAAAGGCAAGAAATTACAGAGCAGTGTACGGTTCTACTGTTGCAGTCTGGAAGGATAATCCATCTTGCTTTAAACCTGCTTTGAGGCAATCTCTGAAAAAAGCTGTCATACCAAGAAAAATGGTCATCACCTTGAAGGGCATCGACCATTCGCTAAGCCACGTCCACCTTAGTTGCTGCTGCTACGCCTGTCAAGCTTTCCATTCTTGCACGGTGTTAGGCGTTTTACAGTGATGCGGATTTACCGCTCTAAAATCGTGGTAATTTCTGAAAGAATGGATCCTGACACAGGTAGACAAAAGCAGGTTTCTCATTTCTCTCTGAGTCTCCACTGCTGGCTGAATCAACTATCAACTGCTACTGGCAGATTTTATCAGCTATACCTAAAGAGCTAATTCAGCCAACAGTAGCTCCATGAGCTGGTTTAAAAACACGTCCAGATGACTTTTTAATGTCTCTGTTGGCTTTAGGGAAAACGTAGCACTACCGCAGATAACGCTGCATGCCTCTTGGGCCACACTGCAATAAAAAGCGACATACGTGTTACTCAGGTAGGAGTAACACGTGTGTCGCTTTTTATTCTATTAACAAGTTAGAGCAGCATTTATGACCCCCAGAAAGGCCCAGTTGTTGTCACCATTTTCTTCGACTTGAGATGCTCAAGGACCAGGCTTTTGTAATAGCAATTTGACATAGTGGGGAAATAGGTGAATCATGTGATACCATTGGGCTCATAAATACTTTACCCACAGACTTACACTTGCAAAGAAACATGTGTAAATCAGCACATCATTTTTTTTCAAACATCACAACCCTGGTGAAATCACTATCAAAATTTGAGCCATTCGGCCCGATAACATTTTTAAAGTCTAGAAGAGCCTGCTTGGCTGGTAGAAGTCTTTAGTGCACATGCATGCGCCCAATAGATACAGGAAAGCTTTATTTTTAATGCACATAAGTCGAACTGTAATGGCCTTTTGCACCACTGAGCAACTTTCATGGTAAATGAGCAGAGCCTGCCTCAAACACACTTGAATCTCAGCAAAAATGCAAAGTGAAAATTAAGTTTTGATAGTCATATTGTTACATTTCAAATTAAAAGCCCTCTAGCCAGGTTTGGAAATAATTATTTTCATTTCTAAACACGAGAATTGAATTCAGCAATCAGAAATACATATTTTTTCTCTTTTCTTCAACAGTGTCGCAAAGATGTAACACTCGGTTAGCACTCTCCGGACATGCTTACATTGTTAATCTGTTCTCTACACATATACCCTTGTGTTTATGGGATTTGGAAAGGCTAAAAGAAAGTCCCTTTAAATGCAGCATATCACTCTTCCTGCAGCCCCATGTGCACGGTTTCAGCTTGTAGAGCAGTCAGCAGCCTGACAGGCTAAGCTATGATTGGACAACCGCTGGTCACAGCAGACGGTCAGTTGGAGAGTGATTGGTGCTGCAGACACACTGACACACACAGACTGTATCTGACTTTTAGAGAAATCTTCAAAAGGAGTTTTTTTTCTTCCTGTTACATGTGTACCTGTGTTGAGGTTTACAGTGATGCCATATCCTTGTGTGTCCTCTTCATCTGATGTCATGATCTGTTGTTTTTCTGCAACAAAGTCACCGTGATTTCATCATATCTCTAGGGGTGGCAGAGAGGGCAGAGTACCATGTCATGTCACACCCTCAGACATTTCCAAGGGGCCTGGCTCCAGACTACAGAGGGGTCGCAGTCGGGACGACGCTGGGCAGAAGAGGCAAAAACCTCTTCGCTCCTCAAGTCTCTCTGACTCTCAGCAGGCCTCTCCACAAAGCAACTGCAGTGTTTGGTCATGCTGGAGGCAGGCTGGTGGTGCCTAACACAGGTGAGCCCACTGCGGGGAAAATTTTATTTGATACGTTCCTGTGTGTGTAAACTGAAACTCTTTCACCAGAAAACTAGAAATCTCTCAGAAGCTGAAATCTATTACTTACCACTTTTAAACTACAACAAAGCTGATACAGTGTATCCAGTATTGCATTTTAGATTTGTTTGACCTTGTCAGTGTTGGTCTACTGCGAATATGTGTAAATGTCTTCAATTGACCAAGTAACATGAACATGTTGAAGGCATTTCTAACCAATCGGTGCTCTCTGACAAACCCAATCAACATTTCTCAGCAGGTTTAATAAACTTTCACATATGCATATTCTTTGTCTTTCATTGCATTTTCAGTTGTTTAATTTTAAAGAACACACTGCACACTTTGAAGAAAATGTTAACAAGTGTATGTAATGTAAACCTGTGATGCTCAGTCTAGCACATTATTCAGGCAGCTCTTTCCTGTGGCCTACATTCATCATCCTGTCCCCTGAGGCTCTTTATCAACTGCACTGTAGATTGGCAGTAATTGTTTACCATACAGTGGAATATTGTGCGTGTGTATGTAAGAAAGAGTCTGTGTGTGTGTGTGTGTGTGTGTGTGTGTGTGTGTGTGTGTGTGTGTGTGTGTGTGTGTGTGTGTGACAAAGAGTCAGCATTGATTCACAAAACCTTTGGGACTCGCTTCCGCCACCTTTCTCTTGGTGCCGTCACCTCTCCTGGCTGTCACCTTTCCGTAAAGCGACCTGACAGCCGGGGCAGGTGTGTGTGTGTGGTGTGCTTGCATGTCTGGCTGTGTGTTGATCAGTTTTTGCATACTCGCTTCTCTGCAGGTATCAGTCTGCTGGTGCCGCATGGGGGGATCGCAGAAGACACTACCTGGGAGATGTACATGATCATCAACCAGGAGGACAGCAGGTGAGGGACTCTCACTGAGGCAGCGCATGGCTGCTTCTAAGGCTGCTCTCTTTTAATCTTTCAACCCGTCGCACCGCATCTCTCATCCCCTCTTCCTGCCACGTCGTCTCCTCCTCTCTTTGCTGAACATGCACCGCAAACAGATACACACAGACCCTCTTGTACAGAGGGTACTATACTGTACGTGCACACATACAGATGCAGACATATTCCCAATCAGCATGGGGCCCTTGCTCATCTTGCAGTCACTACAGGGGAGGACATGATGTGTCACAAATACATCGGCAGCTGCAGACAGATTGCATTACTGCCTTAAGCAACTGTCTCAGCAGAGAAAGACACACTCCATGACTTTGGTCGGCTATTTTGTGTGTGTAGACATAACTGTGACAATATCTCGTTCCAATCGTGACTTGTTAGAGTTGTGATTATTGTGAACTTTGTAAAGACATCGATATTGCTCAGGGTTTTTCCTCGGCTAAGCGGGAACGCGATATGCTCCAAAGTTGAGATGACTATTGCCTGCCAACAGGAGTCTATTTCTGTAACATTTGCCGTCAACATTTTCACAAAGCTATTACTTGAGGAGAAAATGGCATGATAGATAAGAACCGTTTGAAAAGAGGTGTAATACCTTTGACTTCTTTGCAACAGAGCTTCAAAAGGTATCTGACAACCCCGAAGTCAGTTTTTGGACATGTTCTTGATTTATAGCAGACAGTATCAACGTGTCAGCACGTCTGTGTGAAACCCTGCTAGCGAGATATCGCTTTAACAGCACGGCTAACCGCCTGTGCTTCCCGATGAAATTCGATTTTCTACATCCAAGGGAGAATCAAAAGTGACATTTAGTGCCATCTGAAATTCAACTGTCTTCTCACCTGTACCCCCCATTAAGGGTCATCATGGTAAAGATACAGATCAAAGGTCATTTATAGGTTGTGGCTTGAAGCTCAGTTAGTGGGCTGGTTATACACTCCCCTGCCTAAAGTCTCCCCCAATTCAGCCGAGCTGCTGCCCTCCAGGCTCCTGCTTTGCTCTGATAAGCCTGATGCTGTTTACTTCTCCGGCTGCCGTTTAAGACGCTGCAGGAGCCGTGCACCACTGAGCTGTCAGTCAAAGCCTATCTTCTGACAGCCGCAGAGTCCAGGGGAGAAATTGGATCCTTTCTTCCCATTCAAACTCGGCCATCTACATAAGACGATGCTTTCCTCTGCAAAGAATAGGAATCGATCAGCTCTGGCTCGGTTTCAGGTGTTCGCAAGAGCTTTCGTTCGTCCCCCGGGCTTTACGAGGTTGTTGTGTGTGTGTGATCTTCTCCAGCTCAGCAGGAGGGACGGCGGGTAGTCCAAGGACACAATCGTAGTTCGTGACAAAAAAACGCCTGATATATTGTGACTCACACAAGTTTGAGTCACAGAGTTGGGTGGTATCAGCCTCATTTTGTGATTGCAGGGAGGCACCTATTAGTGTCAGTCATCCTGGGCTTCTGTTTACATCTTTGGTTGTTTTTCATGTCATGTTGTTTGTACTCTCCGGGGTCGACCAATTTTATTTAGTATTTGCCGTAAGTAATGCTGCTTTTTTATTGGCTGTCACCAAAGCTGCTCACATCATGTTCAGTGGATTATATCCAGAGTAACAAGGACAGCGCTCCAGGAAAGAGGATTTTTTTTAAATGTAATTTTTAATTCCTGTGAGCACCAGAAATGAAATTCCATTGACGATCTGCATATTAAAGTTGTGTCCTCGTTTTGTTTGTTTGTTTATTTTTACCTTTTAAAGGAACAATTTACCCAAAAAATCATAAATACATTATTTTTTTCTTACCTGTATTCCTATTTATTAATCTAGATTGTTTTGATTTGAGTTGCAAAGTTTTGGAGATAACAGCCATGGAATATTTCTCCTTTCTTCATTTTCTAAAATATTTTTTTAATATTTGTTGTATGTATTTTCTGTTTATGCTGCTGTTTTTGACTCCGAGTACTTGCCTTTATCTCAATTTATATTCTCAGTACTTTGTTTGTTCATATACCACAGCAAATTCCTTGTATGGGAAAACCTACTTGGCAATAAAACTGATTCTGATTAATATAGTTCTACTATATTTGTGACAAGGCAGACCTCTCTCCAGCTCCAACACTTGGCAACCAACACCAGAACAATTTAGATTGATAAATAGCACTGCAGGTAAGAGAAAAAATGTGTAATTTTTCATGTAGAGGTGATCTATCCCTTTAAATAAAAATATAAATGCGGTTTTGAAAATCCAGCTCTAAAGCTCAGTTTTATGGCTGTAATGTTGTTAAACTCTGACTCCTCTGTTGTGATTCTGTTGGAGCTTGAAAGACAGGCTGTCAAACACTAATGAGGCATTGTCAAAATGTTATTTATGATTGTGGTTTGTGCAGAAGAGGAAAAAAAAGCTATGAATGAAAAACGCTTGTGTGAAAAAGTGCAAGAGGCGTGTTGTGTGTTCTGCACATATGAGACAAGACTCAACTAATAACCTCAATCTATTATCTCCACTTTAACCATCATCCTGGAGTGATATATCTTTGTTCTCATAAGCACAATCAGAGATGCTAAATAACCATCTTTAATCTTTGCTCACAGGCAATCTGGCTAATTACCATAGTCTCAGCAGCAGGTAACCTTGGTTTCCTCCAAGCCTGGGGCTGATTAGCACAAAAGTGCAGCTGCAGGGCCACGCTGCTGTCTGGATGTGAGATTTTATTTTTAGACAGCAGATCGTAACCTCTTTTAATTTTTTAGTGTTGATTGGTAACAGTAAAAAGACAAAGTTTCACACAAAACTCTGCAACAGAAACTGTTAAAATGACAAAAACCTAAAACACGTTTTAGTGCGTGGGAGAAACATTAATCGTTCATCTTATCTGTAATTTTTGCTGGGAAAAGAGCGGTTCCCTAAATCAAAAAATCAGATTACTTGTGTGGAAAACTACTGAAAAATAGGATAGTACCACAAGCCGTGTCCTAATTCTATACGAGTAGTATACTTAATGTATTACAGTAATTGTCTGAGCTGAAACAATTAGTCAATTACTCTATATGTTGGTTGAAAGAAGAAGAAGAATTAATCAGCAACCCTTTTAATAAATCATTAATCGTTTCAATTATTTATCAAGTTTAAAAAAATTCCACATAAGTTCCTGCTTCTCAAATGTGAAGATTTGTTATTTTATTCCATTTTACAACACTGTAAACTGAATAACTCTGGGTTTTGGACTGCTGGACGGACACAACAAGACATCTGTAAATGTCATATTTGGCTCCAGGAAATAGTTATGGATTGATTCCCAATTAATCATAATGCTTTATTGCCTCTGCCAAGAGTTTATGGTTGTCTGTCTGTCGTGAAGATTACAGAAAACATACTGGGCCGATTTAATAAATTTGGCAGAAGAATGGAGCATGGATTAGAATAATGTGGGTAGATTAAAAAAAAGTATTTTTTACTTAAGTTAACGTGCTGAATTATTCATTGGACTAATTGGAAAAATATTTCATAACTCACCTGATCTGTTTTCTTTGCTTTTTGTTGTCACGAAAATACTGGAAACAGCTATTAATGTGTTGTTAAACCCACCACCCTGCCGGCAGATTTGAAAAATATGTTCTCTTTTAAAAACCGTTAGCACCATTTATTGTAGAAAGAAATTGTAGAGTAAAAACAGAGTTTGAATTTTCCAACAGTCCTTGACTGGATTATCGGTTGCAAACGTTTCCATTAGATAAAGTATGAACACCCCAAAATCAGAAGAACAATTTCCCAACTCGGTAAATGGTACCACCAGGAACATGTGACTGCACCTTTGCTTTGGTGGAGGTCTACACTCTCTCAGTGCCATTTTAGTTTAGAAAATAAATTGGAATTAGACTGGGATTGGGACTCAGCTGTTGACTTGGATATATACTGAGTCAGGTGTTACAGTGTTCATGTGTCAGCATGAGAAGTGTAACCTATAAATATTACACTTTCAACATCTAACTCATTCTCACCGTGCTGTTCTGTCTTTTTATTTATTATATATTTGTGTGAGTCCATGTGTGGGTCCTCGCACACTTTACACATTTGTGATGCATCTGTGCCTGCATGTCAGACTCTGTCCCTGCTGCAGCTGTATTAATGATGTTGAGAAATATCCATGCTGCTCCAGTGACAACAGCACCAATATCGTGTCCTGTATATGTGAGGTGTCCAGCCGGTCCAGCTGCATGACTGATGGTGGTCCCATTGATTGCTCTCAGTCTTCAGGGCTTCCAGCCAAGATTGGGCCCCTGGCCAAGAGCAGCTTGGCCCAGCTAATCTGTCACCAGGCTGGCCAGAGCAGGCTTCATAAGCTCCATCGACCCACCAAGCTTACACGCTGTGTGCTAAAGCCTGTCCTCCCTAGCCCCACTGTCCATTAGTCTTGGGGCTTTAATCTTCCTCTATCTGTGTGTCTGTGTGTCAGCTAGTCAGGGATTGATTCATTATAAGTGTCCGAGGATTTGAGTTCACTTTGTTCACAGGCAAGGGTCACACTCTGCTATCTGGATGCTTGTTTAAGCAGCGATTCATTAGTAATCTTCATTTTCTTAATGTCTTAAAACCTTTTGCAGAGAAATGCTTGATTTTATCAGAAATGTTTGTTGTATGAGTATAATGTTTTCCCTTCCTGTGTGCAGCACTGTGTCCGAGGACGGGCCGGAGATCTTCTTGAGTCCTGCAGTGACATATGGTCCACCAGGCCTTGACCTGTCCTGTCCCATAGCCATGACCATAGCCCATTGTGCAGAGGTTGCTGCAGATAATTGGGCCATCCGGCTAAAGAGACAAGTTCAGGACAACAAGTGGGAGGTAAGAAGTTTCTTGTAAAACTTTTAGCTGTAGTTATCAGGTTCCAAATTCCCTGCTGCAACATCAGTGCTGAATGTTAACAAGTGCAAACACACACAACTCTCACCAGCACCCAGAATATCAAAACAATCTGATAAAACCTACCACTTACTTTGATGAAAATTTTCATCCTGCAGTGTAGTCATGCAAGCACGGAGCCGATTTCAGGGTTGCCAGCTCAGATTCGTCATTCTGTATAAAATTCAGCCTTTCAAGCTCTACCTCATGCTGTCGTACATCCAAAAGAAATGTCAGACCAAATGCAAATGACGGCTATTAGTCATGGAAACATTCATTACTTCTCCCAGTTTAATGATAATGGTATTTCAAAGCATTGCTCTTTCATGAATGTGTGAATTCTGAACTGCAGCTGTTCCTATAAAACACAACAAGCACAATTTACATTGCAAGAAGAACGTAATCATGATTGTACATATGGCTTCTGTATGTCTGTCTTGAGTTATTCATTATGTGACAAGAAAGAGAGGAGGGAATATGCATCATCTAAATTATTCTTAATATAATGATTATACTGGCACCACTGTGACTGATTCATGTGAACTGCAGAAGTTACCATCCACCAAATAGATTCAGCTGCTTTAACATTAATATTTTCATCTTATTTAAATAACAATTTGGCATCAAATGGCAACAAATCACTATTTCCCTGCAGCAGTGAGTGAGTGAGGGTGCTGTAGTCAGATATTAACACAGACACATACAGTGTAATGACTAAATTATAGAAAAAAATGGTAATTTATCCGCAATAGCTGTTCATTAAAAGGTTTAACAGAAGAAAGATCTCGTTGAAATTATAGCTTTAATGAAAATGAAAGTTTTTGAAACTGCTGAAAGGTTCATGTACCTAGTCCATTCTGAAACCTCACTGTGAGGTCAAGAATAAGATAAAGAACTGGCAAGTGTGCTTTTTAAAATATTCATAGCTCTAAATACAATATAGTGCTATCTCTGTGATTGCTGCTGTGAGATTTCTTTTCTCACTTCAAGCTCCTTCAGTAAGATAACACCTCTGAAAAGTCCTTCAACTCCGTCCTGTAGAGCTACTTCACAGCCTCACAGAGGCTTGTTCAGACATCTGACTTCAATCCAAACACCCCCGATCCATTTTCTTGTGCCGTCGCAGCAGAGTCGACACATCCACGATGCTCTTTTAATGTTTAACTAACCTCATCAAAAAGCTTTGGGGACCTCATCGAGGCAGAGTGACCCCCGGAGCCACCGGGTTTGCATGACCTTGGAGGGCCCTGTGGCTCTCTCGGCAGCCCGGTCCTTTCACTACGTGTGACATTTACACAGACGTAATTCGCCAGCGGAGACGTGTTGCACAAAAGGGAGCTATCAAAAGACTCGTCACTGATGGTAGCTATATGCCAACGGAAAGGGAGAGTCGGCTGAGAAGGAAGAGACAGGCTCTGAGAAAGAAGAGAAGATGTTCTCCAAGAAAATGTAACAGCCTGACCCATCTCTGTCACAGGGAAATAATGAGCCCTTTATCTCAGGAAGGATGCTTGCTCAAAACCTAATCTCTGGAATTAGTAATATAATGGGAGATGGAGGTCTTTCTCCCCCTCTGTCTGTCTCTCTTCCCTTCTCCCTCGCTCCGTCTGCTTCTCAGTGCCATTCCCATTAAAGCTTGCACTTTTGTACCGCTAGAGTTTGACTCCATCATTTCTCCCCGGCTGCCTGCCGGGGATGAGCTATGTCATGGAGATCCCTCATGTCTGCTGCAGCGTTAATGGGGCAGGTTTAGGAAGCTGTGGGCCACTAAATTACCCTGCATTGCTTAATATGGCTCAGTCAGGCCATATGCAGAGGGGACCTGTGGGTTACAGTTATGTTTCAAAGGTGATTTAGGGAGGATTGAGCACAAGATGAGGAGCAATTGGCCATTGGATACAACTGCACCCCGCTAATCCGTTTTGTCAGTGTTACTGTATCCCCATCTGTTTAGTTGATGTGTCATTATTCATTTGGCCCATGTTCAGCTTTGCACAGTTCCTGATCCTGACTCAGTATATGAGGTAAAGTTTCCAGTTTACTGCCTCAGAAGTGTCTTAATAATATCCTTAAACAATACAGTCACCTCTTAAACTTTAATGCCTCCAGTGGCCTGTTACATAACCATATTCTTCTTTTTTTTGTCCATATAAGCGGACAGATAATAGATAGAATAATGGATCTTGCTCAAAAAATCATATTTGCAACGGGTAGTTTTCTATCTTTCTACCACGGCAAACAAGATCTTGGCAGTAATTGAAATGTTAATAATCATGAATCTGTATGCTCAGCTCCACTGTGTATAGGTGAGCACAGAATCCTCAAATCTAAAAATCATATGCGAGAGAGCATTCCAATGTTAAGCTGTTCTCATAATTAGCGCCTAAAACTAGCTGTTAATGGCTCCGAATATGCCCCTAATGCATCAGAACTAAACCTGGTCTCTGCTGATGTTTTCTCCCCTCACAGGAGGTGATGTCTGTGGATGAGGAGAGCACATCTTGCTACTGTCTGCTGGAGACCCAGAGGTGCCACGTGCTGCTGGAGCATCCGGGTCGCTACGCCCTGGTGGGGGAGCCGCTGAACCAGGAGGCGGCCAAGCGGCTGAGGCTGGCTGTGTTTGGTAGTCCGGATAACAGCAACTCTCTGGGCTTCACCCTCAGGGTCTACTGTGTGGACGATACGCCACATGCATTTCAGGTACGAGGGAAGACAGAAGGAAACGGTAAAAACCAGGGATTAGACGATGTAATGAGGAAATCTTTTGCTTAGAATCATTGACTGTGTGAAATAAGTCAATGGAGCCACTGCTGCAACACTCATTAGTTTGTTAACTACTGTTTTTAACCCTTGAGTTTGTTATTTTGCCCATCACTATTTTGTTTTGTTTTTTAAGCCTGAAGTGACCATATTAGGATAAGAGGGTGGAGCTAAGTTATCAGCGAGTGTCTTTTAGTGCAACGGAATGCTGAACAAGACATTTTTTTGGTGACTGAAATGCTAAAGTTAACTTTTATGGACTGAAAACAAACGGAAAGGTTCAAAATGCTACACCCAAACACCATGGTAGTGACTTCTTTCAAATGTCCTTATGTCTTGTGTAAAGCACTGTTGCTGAGATGTGCAATATAAACAAAGAAACTTGCCCCTTTCAGTCACAAGGTAGCCACACCCTAAATCATACCCTGTTTTATTGTCTATTTTACTTTAAATGGGGTCATTATTTACTAATAGAATATCATGCTGTATTGAAAAAGATTAGAAAAAAGGGACCATAGACTCATTAGGAAAATACATAACATAATATAGGAGTTATTAAGTCAAGTGAGAAATAGTATTTTCTCATAGACTTATTTTTCCAACCAGTGGAGTCGCCCCCTGATGGCCATTAGAAAGAATGTAGCCTTAAGGCGTTGGCTTCACTTTTCAGACCCAGAGGCTACATCCACTTCTTTTATACAGACTATGCTATTTACTAGGGAAATTAATGTCATTTGCAGCCCTACCTTTGCAGATTTAGTGCCTGTTTATGCAACAAACTTCCTTTTCTGAAAACTTTGACTTCACTTTTCAAGCCCAGAGGTTGTTGCTTGCATAAAATGTAACAGTTACGGAGAAAACAGGAGAAAAACACAAATATCAGTTTTCTGTAAAAATGGAAAGAGAGAAAATTCCTACTTTGTGTGTCCTGGCTCTGTAAGGCTGCACTTAGGCACAGTGATGTTTCGAGCTAAATGCTATTGTCAGCATGCTCACAATAACTGCTGTCATTGCATTTACTGCTGTCACCATTGCAGCCTAGGGTGCCATTTAGTAATAAAAAACAAAGTACAGCTGAGCAGTGGTGGAATGTAACTAAGTACATTCACTCAAGTACTGTACTTAAGTAAACATTTGAGGTACTTTACTTCAATATTTCCATTCTGTGCAACTTTATACTTCTACTTCACTACATTTTTATGTAAATATTGTACTTTTTACTCCACTACATTTAGCTGACAGCTTTAGTTACTTTTCTGGTCGAGATTTAACATGATCAATTTAAAATGATTAGTCTTTTTTGTAATTAAATCTCAAACAGTATATTAAGTAAAATGAGTCCTATCTTCACACAATCATGCAGCTTACATAAATGCATCAATTTTAATAATCCAATAATATATTTGGAATATATAAACAATGTGAGTGGGTCTATTCTGCATAACATTTTTTTATATACTTTAAGTATATTTTGATGCTTTTTTTCTTCAGTGTTGAAAGCAGGGCTTTTATTTGTAGGAGAGTAATTTCACAGTGTGGTATTAGTACTTTTACTGACTCTGAATGCTTCTTCCACCACTGATTAATATTGCTGGTTATCAGTAAGAATGCCCAGAATTGAACATTACTTGATGAATCCTTTGTTTTTTGTGACAGAAAATTGAATTTGGGTTTTAGACTGTTGGGACTGTCACTGTAAGAAATTGTTATTGGCATTTGTCACTATTTTCTGACATTTTATCCACCAAATTATCATTCATAATTGAAAAAAGAAAGAGGAGATTTACAAAACCTGATTAAAACCTTATAATAATAACACTAGATAGAAAGTTAAGTTAATTTTTTTTGCAAAGCAGGATGTGCTTGAACCAGAATTTAAGGAATCTATCCAATAGTTGTCCTGATATTTCCCTCAAATCAGAATCATCAGATCGATAACATTCAGGAACATCATCTAGTTATCATAAATGTATGTACACAATTTAATGGCAATCCCTTTAATAGTTCTTGAGATACTTCAGTCCGGTGTGTGGATGGACAAATCCATCCATAATGGAACCAATTCTACTGTACAATTTTATTTATGATTAGTTATCATAAATGTATGTACACAATTTAATGGCAATCACACACAATTTAATGGCAATCCCTTTAATAGTTCTGGAGATACTTCAGTCCGGTGTGTGGATGGACCAATCCATCCATAATGGAACCAATTCTACTGTACAATTTTATTTAAATCTACAGTATGATGGAAGAAGTTTAAATTGCCAGGGTTTGGTGGCTGTGGCTGTTGCCTGGGAGGATTGCTGTCTGGGTTTTTTGTGCTCCACTGAAGATCTGCCTGTTCAGTAACATTGCCACTGGGAGATGCTTGATGACTAGGAGACAAAGAGGGACTTTTAATTACAAAGACAACAGATGCTCCAAGGTTGCTTCTCTGCCCTTTCTTTGCGTAATTTAATTTGCTCTCTGTTAATTAAATGTGTTTCAGCATTGCAATCCATGTGACAAGTATTTGAACACATTAAAACGAGACGCACTCTCAGATGCGAATCGTAGCAGGGCTCCTCGGTGCTTTGTTGAAAGTTTTGCCCACTCTCCTTTCAGTGTGGGCTCAGAACACAAACACACCTCTTTCTTTTTCCACGGCCAAAAAGTGTTTTCAATTTGTCTCCTATCTTAATTAAACACACACAGAGCTTTTTCTGAAGTAGTGCTGATAGTTGTTCCGTACAGCCAATGGTCTTACTTCACTTCTGTCGTCATTCAAGAGGTAGAATTGCATGTGAACAAAGAGAAATTGGATGTAGGTGCCAAGTGCCAGTTCACCCCACCTCTCCATCAGTCAGACATGGTTATTTGTTCATTTGTTCTTTTTTTTGGCTTTTGTTTGTGCTTCATACGACAATTAATTTCCCCTGTGAGCTTGAAGCAGAAAATTGATCAGGTTCAAGACAGCCGGTGTGCTTTGCAGTTCCCCTCTCTCTGTGTTGTGTGACTGAGAGGAAAAGCACCGTGCATACCGGACTTACACCCCCTCACCTCCCTGTGCTCCCAAGATACAGAAAATGTAAACATGCAAGTACATACCAGCACATGAACACAGATGTTATTGTTCTCCAAAGATCCGGAAAAAAATTACAATATCACAAGGCAGGAAGGCAGAAAATATAATATTGACAAAAGACTTTTGTTTTGATTTTTTCTCTGTTTATGTCTTGTCTTTGTGTGCAGCCAATGTGTTTGACTAACAATCCCAGCTCCTCTCTCTATCTGATTTTTAGGTCGGTTTGTCGTTCGTGCAGTGTGTCTGTTTTAACCATTTTGGCTCTTGGGGGCCACTGCTGAGCTCAGCTTTGAGGAACCAATCACTCTTTAAATGCATTTTGAAGCTTAAAAATGCCTCAAGGCTTTTATTTTTCATTTAGAGTTTTTTTTTTTTTTTACACCATGGTCACAGCATTTCTCCAAATAAGATAAGATAAAACTAAGAAGAATTTAACCCCGGGGGAAATTTCTCTGCAGTAGCTGCAATACAAAATGAGGAGAGTGGAAATATAAAAGTGTAAGATAACTATAATGTGCAAATCCAAAATATATACAGTACGGACAATGCCAAAAACAGGTTTAATATATGGATAATAAAAATATAAACAGGTTAGGGATCAATCTTTGTGGGTTACATGTAGATTTGTATCTAAGTGTAAGAGTATATGTGAATATATAAAGGTTGATGCTCATGAGAGGAAAATGTAATTTAAAACCTAATAAAAACAGTTACTGAAAGCTTCAAGTGTATTTGGATCTGTTAGGGTTTTTTTGTCCTACCTTAGCCATTAATTTGTGTTTTTGTTCCATTTTTTTCCATTATTTTGCATTTGGATGCAGTGAAATGGCCGCATATCTGAAACTAGGTTTAGGAAAATTTGTAGCCTGACATTGCCAGACTAGTGTTTAAATGTGTGTCAACGAACCAAGAATCTTGATTCATAATTTATTTGGGCTGGATGGCAGTCTTTGTATATGAGATAACAGTTATGATTGACCAGACACATCCGCTCGAGCAAATACAACATGAGCTTGGCAGATTTGACTGGTTTTCCACTAGGAAACATAATTCTTTTGAACGCTCTGTGAAATTCGTGCTGCAACTAATAATTATTTTTTCTTTACTGTGAATCTGCTCTTTCTCCTCTTAATTATTAATGATAATTTGGTCAGAAAATAGTGACAAATGGCAATTATAATTTCTTAAACGGACATTTTCAAAGTGTTCATTTTGTCTGAACAAAACCCAAATTCAGTTTACAGACCCTCTCTGAGCTTGTGTCTGTATCAGCAGAACTCCATTCAAAAAATCTGCTTCACAACAACGCAGCTCTAATTATTGACCAAATGTAACAATAAAATTAGGTTCACCACCTTTTCTGAATCTTGTCAAGCATCTCCTGTCCTTTGGCAAACGTATAATCAACCAAAGAGCACATAAATGTCTTTATGTTTAACTCTATATATTTTCATTCTGTCTTCAAACTGCAACTGCTGCACAGCAACTTCCCTCAGGATAAATAAAGTATTTTCTTATTGTTGTTTGAAAAATGGCATAAACTGATTGACATAATTAGTTTGATGAATCAACTCGTTGTTTTAGCTCTTTTCTATTTGTCTTTCTGTGTTTCCTGTGTGAGGACACAGTTTATTATTAATATCAACAGAAACATGAAGCTGGCTTGGTACACTGAGTCTATTAACCATATAAAAATATCTACCTCTTCTCTCCTCTTCCTTACCCCCCGGAAAAAAACAACCTTTCCTTGTCAGGAGGTGGCGGTGGGCGAGCGCAGCAGGGGCGGGCGGCTGCTTGAGGAGCCTAAAATGATGCTGTTCCGGGGAAACACTTTCAGCCTCCAGGTGTCCATCCAGGACGTCCCACAGTTACTCTGGAGCATCAAGCCTTTTACCACCTGCCAGGTAGGCGGTTTGTAACTGTGCCTTTGCATCTGTTAATGTAAAGGAGCTTGTCGTATGTGCATCTAACTTCTGATGTAAAGCGAGCTGCGATTTATCAGGAGAAAAGCAGCGCACCTTCATCTTCTCGGCTTCCTCTGTTCCTCCATTAGAACTCTCTCCTCCACCAGTTTTACTCACTTGGTCACATCAAAGCCAAAGGACAGCAGCAAGGGCACAGCAGGATATCGCTAAGGCTAGCTATCTCACCCACATACACACACACCCATATGAAATTAATTATGACTGCCAGGCACACACACACACCTCCTACTTATCTTCCTAGGGGTCTACATGCTGCATGTTCTGCTCTGCCCTCTGATGTTTATCCCACCAGTGACAACCTATTAGCAGAATTAGCCCACCATAGTGCGCCCCAGAATACCAACAAGGTTTTCTTGGAGAGGAGAAAGCCGCGTTGTGAGGGTCCTACGGGGAATAAGGCTGTAGGCTTTCATTCAGACACCACTCTTGTCTAAAGGAGGCTTTTACAAGTATCCGTCCTCCTGTCTGATGGATCTGAAGAGAGAATGATTCATCCGTAAAACAGTGTTTTTGACCTGTTCTCACTGTGCCACTGTCTGGGTCACACAGTAGTTCGTAATGGAAGTCAAAATTGGCCTTTTAGATTCCATTTACTCGAAAACTCCGTTACTTTAGGGTTTTATTCAGCTGCCACTTTTGGGGGAGTAAACTGGGTAAATTGAGGCATCTCTGTCCTAATTCCATGATCACATTACAGTTCCTGATCTAACAGATTATTTACAAGCATATTCAGCTCATATAATCATGATTTGGCGTGAAAAAAACAACATAGCAAGCCAAGTAAGTTGTAGTTATGGCTTGGGAAGTCTGAATCTATTGCTGTAGGCTCTAAAAATACAATTTTAAGTCATTATAAAGACTATTTCTGCTAATGATGTAGGCTTGGGTCTGTTATGTTTATTGGCTTAATGATTGCATGTAAGACTAGCCACACTGTTGGTTATAATGGAAAAATAATATAAAGTAACTTAATTATTTCTCCCAGGCAACAGTTAGAAACATAATGTATAATTTATTACATTTTTGCGCTAATGGCTGCAGCTCCTTCAGGATACATTTCGTCCCCGGGGGCTCTAAACGCCTGTTGGTGTTCTGTCTGACGGGTAAACTGCTTGATTAGGTAACCTCATTGATTGGCTAAAGAGGCCATTCATTCAGTCTTAATTAATCATGTAAACAGCAAAGTGGGTGACAAAGCGCGACTCAAATAACTAACGTCTTTGATTTAATGAGTTTGTTGTCTCCTCTGCCTAATTTTTCGCCTGTCCTCCCCTGCCCGCTGTCCGTCTGTCCCCGCTCTGCAGGAGTTCTCCTTTTCTCAGGTGTGGGCCAGTAACCAGCGTCCCCTGCAGTGTGCCTTCTCTCTGGAGCGATACAGCCACTCCTCGTCTCAGCTCTCCTGCAAGATCGGCATCCGACAGGTCAAAGGCGAGGAGCAGATACTCCAAGTCTATACATCGGTGGTGGAGGTGAGTCACACTCGGAGACGCCGTGTCCTCGCCGTGTGTGTGGCCAGTCAAGCGGCTGGTTAATAGGTTCTTTTATTACACTGAATAACTCTTGATTTGATTTAAGGGCTTGCTTAATGAGCCTCTCAGGGAGCTTTTCATGTATAGATTGCAAATTGTCTTGATAAGTCCTTGTCCTTGTCTTCATATTGAGAATTTCAGCTACGGTATCAAAATCACCCTGACACCTCTTTCTTTTTTTTCCCCCTTCTTCACTCTAGAATGAAAAGGGAGTGGTTCCCTTTTTCACTCAGTCAGACTGTACCATCACCTCTCAGACAGGGTCAAGGGCCTTTAAAATCCCCCTGTCCATCCGTCAGCGGATCAGCGCCACCTTTGACACCGCTAACGCCAAGGGGAAGGACTGGCAGCTCTTGGCTCAAAAGCTCCATATAGACAGGTATCAGTGTCAGAGTGAAAGCGCTTTGAAATCTACATTTCACTCTCATTCTTGATTGTATTTACTGCACGCTGAGTCATGCATGTGTTACACAAATGCAGATGAATCAGCTGCTGTGTTTTGTTCGGGTATCATAACAGAGTAATGAATAGAAAGCAGAAATGCTGCATGTTCTGCTCCTCTATGTAAACGTCGTTCCCTCTCTGAATACTATTTTTAATCTTGAATTTAGGCACCGTGTCAGCCCTAATCTTCCATCACCAACCAGCCTTCAGTAACACGCCACACTGCTGATTTCATTATAGATCTAGAAACACATGCACACACAGAAAGAGAGGAGGGGGGAGCGGTGGGTGTGTGTAAGGGCCAACTTTAGCACAGTCAGAATAACTGGAGAGAAGATGCCGTGTTTTGCAGAAATAAGAAGTAAGGTCTGAGAGCGCTGACAGGCCAGCCTCTGGCAAGAAAATGTGTTCATGTTAGCACTCTTCATTAGCAGCATTTCTGCATGCGCTCCATCCTTCAACTCCTGCTAAACTTTCTCGAGGTTGTGCCAGGTCAGTATTTGCGTAGGCTGCGGAGGATTTTAGTTGTTTGGAATGGGACGATCTCTATTTGTGCTTCAGAGGAGAAGTCAATAATCACGAGCTTATAGGCATGAAGACTCTTAGATCTGTGCAGTCAACGCCATCAAGCACTTGAGGGGGAAAAGTACTGAAAGTGAGCATACTCTCTTTCTTGCCAGTTGGAGGAACATGAGAGGGAAAAGTTAACTAAGAAACTGTGACAGAAACTATGTGATTAAGGAATTTCACTTAAACCGAGTCTGAAAAACAAACATCTGTGACTGAGGAAGGGGAAAGGATTTCAGAGCTGTTTCTACTCAGTCGAACACACCAAGAAGCATGTAATGGGAATGTCTCTACCTTGTTAAGCTGATTTTTGTCATTATTTCTCTGAATGTGTGAAAACATAATCATACCAAGAAGGCAAAGTGAGATAGAAAGGAAAAGAGGGTAGAAGGCAACAAAGGAAATCCCATTGTAATGAAACAGTGCACTCTGTTGGATAGGAGTTATAACAACAGCACGAGGACAAATTCAAGGGAAATGAAATGTTGATTTTTTTTTTTTTAATGTTGCAAACTGTTGCTGAATTTTACTGTACCCACACTGTGGTAAACCTTAAGTTAAACTAGCTTAGTCGATATTTGCTGCCTACTATTGACTGACTAAAGATCAGATTTCTATAGAGCAAGGCAGGAAGTTAAACATTTTTCTTTAAAAGGTCTTTATTGTGTCAATGTGTCAAGTATCATTTTCAATGATTACAACACATTAACACTATTGATGTGCTTTTTTCCACAGAACCAAACTACAAAAATAGATATATAAATAAGATTTAAAAATTAAATCATAAATAAGTAAATAAAGGAAAATAGGATTTAAATACAAATGCTAAATAAATAAAAAATTAAATGTAAATAAATAAGATAAAAATAAAATAAGAAAGAAAGAAAAAGAAAGATTTAATAATTTTTCAATTTAAAAAATAATAATTAAAAAGTAAATAACATCAAAATAAAATAAGAAAGAAAGAAATAAAGAAAAACAAAACATGAAACATTTAAATAAATACTAAATAAATGACAAAAATAGTAATTTTAATCCTCAGTAAAATATTTCTATTCAAATCAATCAAAACAAGAAATCTGGAAATTTAGGAATTATTATATAATAGTTCAGAAAAGGTAATTTAATGTGTTCTACATATATGAGAAAGGCAGCAAAGCACATACTGCACTGAAAATGAATCGACACTGAAAAAAGCTTAAAGGAGCACTGCACCAATAACAAACATATGAAGTTCAGTTTGTTCATCATAAAGAAAGAGCCACTTCTCAGCCTGTGAGAACAGTGTAATGTAAATAAGTGAATACAGTGAAAGGTAAAATACAGATTTTTTAGAAGCAGCTTAAACAGTGAAAAGATTCAACAAGTCTAATAGATTTTGGAAGATGATAGTGGAGGGTGTGTATCACCTGTTGTTTGGAGCAGATGGATTAAATGCAAGGATTTGAGCATGACAGATCAGATATGTAACTGGCCGCAAGGTCATGCAGAGCTATAAATGTAATCAACAGGTTTTTGTAGTTTAAGTACGAATTGGACGAATGCAGGAGCCGTAGTAATGTGGGACTGACAACTAGTTTTTCTTAAAAGCCTGGCAGCTGCATTTTGAACCATATGTAGGCAATTTGGAGCAGCTTGACTGAGGCATGTGTCGAGGGAATTGCAATAATCTAGATGGGAGAAGATGAAAGCGTGGATTAATAATAAATGTCTTCTGTTGCTCTTCTCCTTAAAGAATAACCCTGATTATGTCAGAGTGATGTCATCAGGTCTAATGAAAGGGTCTATTGAGTTGTAGTCTGGGAGATGTAGGATTCAGTGTTTTTGGAGTACTAAAAGTCTGCTGCTTTCATTTTGTTCATTCTTCTTTCATCCATCTCTTTTGTGGCACCCAAGTGTATGGATGTGCAATGTTAAATCACTGGAGTAGCCCTTTAAAATGTCTTTGCATCGGCCTTCTTATCATAATTAGTGCAAGGCAATCACTTCATAGCAGAACCACGATTAACCGGCACCCTCATTTGTTCTCAGCAATTACTCCTCTCCATGCAATCCAATTTAATGTTTTATTCCTTTTTCCCCTTGTCCTGCAGAAACCTGTGCTACTTTGCATGTCAGGAGAGCCCATCATCAGTGATTCTGAGTCTGTGGGAAGCCCAGCACCAGGACTCGGGGGACCTGGACTCTCTGGCCAGTGCCCTTGAGGAAATCGGCAAGGTCCAGTCCCCCAGGACCGCCGCTCTGGACTGCAGCAGAGAAGAACGGGACTCAGAATTCACTAATCTTGGGTAGGGCAAGTTCTATAGCAGAACAAAAACAACGATCAACCTTTACTGCATGAACACTGACGATCAGGTGTACTAGCTAACCTACGGCGAGGTGGAGGAGACGCAGAGAGGACAGCAGGGAAACTCAGTTTGGGACTTTTATTAAAGGAACACCTCTGCTAAACCAAATACCACATACAGGCAGTTGAGGAACAACAGAAATGAGTGGGGAAGTATATGTGTTATTAAGAGGCACCCAACAAAAGATTTTAGAAAGGGAAATAAGCATCCCACACCCAACATTGATTGAGAAATGTCTACTCCTGACAGGTCAGATAACCTGTATTCACGGATTATGGATATCTGTGTGAGGAGGACTCTCCGTGTAGGATGGAGTGTGTTTTTAGACGGACTGTCAATCAAACTGGTGTTGTGACCTTCCCTGGATCGGATGTGCTGGCACTTGCCCTCAAACAGTCCTCTGCGGCTGTCAAAATGTTTAGTGTAATGTCATTTTGTTGTCATTCATTTTCTCCCCCAGAACTCCAAATGCGTTTTTTTTTTTTATGTGAGAGCTGGAATTAGAGGAGAAAACAGAAAGTAAGGGTGTTAATTTTGTCAGAACTTTGGTCAGAGATTCACAATTTTTAAAAGGATGATCTGATGATGTCCACATGTTAAAAAAACAACATTGTAAGGCTGTATAGGGATGACTTTATAAACTGTGCTGAATTGGCTTTGATCATATGGATAACATTCATTTTTAAGAAAACACCCACATGTAAAACATTACCAACCCCACATGCAGAACATATTGTCAAAGCAAAAGCTGCAGAAGAGGATGAATTATCCCAATGTGCAATGCAATGAATGGAAAATGAATGTCTCTCTGTGTGATAAGTAACTTCATACCAGACAGACAATGGGAACATCACATTTACTGCAAATTGTTGCCGCTGGTTAAGTGGTGTGTACTTTTAAGACCCTCTGGGACTTCGTTTTTCTTTATTCCTGAATATGTTTTTGTGGCTTGCTTGAGCTGCTTTTGTTTTTGGATCGCCTGCATCATACCTGGTTATCAGTATCCGGAGATACTTTGCCAACTCTCGCTCCTCTGTCTTCGTTGCACCTGCCTTCCTAAACACGATAAAATCACTTTGTGTTGAACTCTGTGTCGGCTCTCTATTTTCATCCGCAAAGGCCTGACAATCCACACACTGTACGGTGGAGAAATTGGCCACAACAAATCTTCAAAAACTGTATACAGTAACAAGATTAAATATTTAAATACATGTTTTTGGAAGAGCTGTATGATCATAGACTAGACCTTGCTGTCTTTCCTTCTTAAAAGTACTTAAAGGCACATTTCGGCATTTTAGGTTATAAGCTATTCACTTTGTTGGCGAGATTTAGATGAGCCGATTCTCTACAGTGAAAGTGAAGCTACAGTTAGAAGTTAGATTAGCATTAAGACTGGAAGCAGGGAGAAACAGCTAGTCTGGTTCTGTCCAAAGGTAACAAAATCCAACTACCAGCACCTCTGAAGCTCACTTAAGCTATTATCTTATTAACTCCAGACAAAAGTCGTGTTTCCATCAACAAATTTCTGCATGATAAAAGCTTGATTAAAACACTAAATATTTCATAGAACTTTTGAAAATGCGCATAGTAAAATACAAGTTTTTTAGGCTCGCTTGAGGTGGTTTGTCTTTTTTGTTAAATAGTTAGTGCTCTTAACAGGAGATGGAAACGCTTTTTTCTGAATAAATCTGGCTGTTTCTGCACTGAAATGGAAGAGTAATTATTAGTTGCCCAAATGTATCCAACTCCTGAAGACTTCTTTCCATCTTTTTCCGTCTTTCCATTTTCTCTTGTGTGTGGTCAAACCTCTTTTTGTTAGTTTTTCTCTCCTGTGCAATCTTTAATCTTCTACTTTTTACTGACGGATTAGCCGACAGCAATACATTACACCTCCAACTTCTGAACAAAGTATGTTTATGCAGATTTGGTTATTCCATCTGAACCAATTGATGGAAACATCCGTAATTAGAATTTTCTTAATGCAACATTCCCAAATTTCGCTTCGACTTCAATGAAAACATGACTAATGTCTGGATAATCCGGTCAGGACATTGTCGACAACATGTGATTGTCCATGTCAGATGCTTTACACTTACCTGAAAATAATTTTTTTGGTTTAGGCAAGGGTTGGCAACAGGGTAGAGCTGGAGGAGGCTGGACATGATGCAAAAAGTATGCTGCGGAAATCTCAAAAATTGGTCAAAACAACCGAGTGTTTAGCCGTTTCATGAATCTTGTGGTCTCTCCGATGAGACATTTTCATTGGCGTCTTTGTGTAAAAATTAACCTTTTTCTTCACCCTCAGATGTTTTGCATTCTTCCAGTTTCATACCAGCTGCATGATAGAAACATCATCAACACGCCTACTCGTTCTTTGTGAATCGTCCGGACAATGACTAGCTCTATTCACACACAAGCTCCATCAGTCTTTACATGGACTTTGTACTCGGCAGCTGGCGGAGTAATGTCTCTTTCACGTTGCATCCAACCGTCTTGGTCATGTCTCAAGAAGTTCAGGGTTGCAGTGCATGTGTGAAAGGGACTTACTTATCACATGTGCTGGTTTTGTTCAGTACAAAAACTATTTATTAAATGATAATTTGCAGTTTTCTGTTGTGTTATGTGCAGGACTATTTCTTGGTCGAGTGCATTGACTTTAACCTGCTGCTAGTCTTTATGCCAAGCAATGTATACAGATCTTCTCTTCTAACTTTCAGCACAAAACCGAATCAGATTAGTCCCCAAAGTGTCAAATCATTCCTTTAGTTAAATAAGACTCCCAGTTTCATGCTCAAGCTGCCAAAGAAGGATCCAGATAGATGCAGGCTCTACAGTGGAAATGTAAATTCCTGTTGATTCAAGTATTCATGGAAAAATTGTGCGATATCTAACCACAGAGATAGTATGCATGCCATTCGATAATCTGAGATCCTCAAAATCAATCTTCACTGAGCCATGACTGCCAAATAATCAAACTGGAAATAACACAAACCTGTACTCTTATCAGCGCACCGTCTGTATGGATCAAAGAACACCACATGTACAAACCTCTATAAGGAGGGACTGATTCTCTGCTATCAGCGGAAAAGGTCACAGTGTAGAAAGGCCAAAGCTTGGAATACATTTACATCTGGAAGAAAGTGACTCACATGGAGGCCACTTACACAGACAGCAGGATCCAAACCTTAAGCTTGTATAGCCAACAGGCCACTTCTCTTTACATTAGTAACATTAGTTTGGTCCATAAATTGCAAGGAAATGGTGAAACACAACGTCCTTTACATTTCCCCAAAGCTTAAGTTGGCACATTCAAATGTCTTATTTTGTCCAACCAACAGTCCAAATCCCAAAGATAGTTAGTTTGATGATGAAAAACAGTAAATATTCACCCCCAAGAGATGATTATCATCAACATCCTAATTGTAAGCAAGCCTTAAGGTAATCTAATATCATCTCTTGATGGTAGTGATACCTATCATTATCATATCTACTAACACAGACAGTCCTCCCCCCAAAAAAACCAACACTATAGTTCGCACAAGCACCTTAAGATGACCCATATTTATATTTAATTTAAGGCAGCCTGGAAACTCGTGGAATCTGCCATATTTGATTTGCTCTGGCAGATTAGCCTGGTCATACATATGATAATATACACTTTTGAATTAGTCTGACAATGCCGGGCTTGCAGCGACCTCTAGTGGCCATAGTAAGTATGTTGGGAGTAGAGGAGACGCAGTATAAAGAGTGACAATGTCCATTAGGGTCAGGTGCGGGTTCTGTCACAGAACTTTAACCCAGGAGACCAGTGAATCTGTCCCACTTGAAACTAAAAGTCACTGTTGAGTAATTTCAATTCAGTATGTTACAAACATACAACCACGGCACATACGTAGTAACATAACTGGAGTAAAATAGTAAATGTTGTTTTTTTTAAACTCAAACCATGATATTTTCTAAAACCTTACTAAGTACTTTGGTTTCCTAAAGCTAACCAAACTGCAACCATTTAGGAACCCTCCTGTGAGTCAAATTCTCTGATAAACACTGAAATGATTCCTCATCTCACCAGATGGACTGTAGGGACATTTAAGAGTCGAATCTTTGTCTTTTCTAAGGTTCCAAGTAATAACCAAAGTAATATGGACCCACTTTAATATAAGTGAGCCACCAGATTCAAAGGAAATTCCACATTTTTAAGTGATAGTTACATGAGACTGATGTTAAAACCAGAGTTGGTACCAGCAGTGCAGTGATTGGACCAGCTTGTTTCATTGGTCCTCAGCAAAGGATACCAAGGATACCAGCATGTATATTAGTCACTCCTATTGTTCAGTATTCAAATACTTTTTTTCTTCCTTTTGGGATCAACGACTCCTCTCCACTAACACATGGTTTTTCTGCTAACTGCTTGCATGCTGACAAGTCTGGATAAATGTCTCCCACAGTGCCACCTGGAAGAGCAATCTTCCATATTCAAGTCTGTTACAAGGGACCTCCTGCAGGGCTGTACTGTTGGCTAATGGCACCAAGCGATGCTTTTCTTGGTAAAAGAATTATTGCTCTAGCTGCTCTCAAACGGAGGAAAAAATCCTCCAAGTTGAGAGACACTTTCCTGAGCTATTACCCACAACATATCCCACTGATGTATCATCACTGGAAGAGCTGACTCCCTCAGATTCAGGAGTTGACCTTTCTGCTGAAGCACAGAAAATGTCCTGCGTCCTCCACGAGGCCCTGTATGATAAATCATTTATGGTAAACTCAGATTTTATCCAAACTTTTTTTTATTGTATTTACAGAAGCTTGGGATTGGATCAGTCAGATCTACTTGGATCAAAAGAAACAGTGTATGACACTCCATTCCAGCTGTGTAGAGACCTTTTAGGGCAAAATACTGGAGTAACAAAAAAGCACATCTAGCAGAATGCACACAGGGAGGGTGAGAGATGGTGCAGAAGTGTTTATCTGTAGGCAGCAGTTGGACAGGTGCTCTGGCACTGTTCCTCTATCCTATACATTTTAGGGAAAATATCGAAATTTCACCAACAACTAAGAAAAACAGAAATTATTCCAGTAGACAGAAAGCTTGCAAAAGGAAATTTGTCTTGACAAGCACTCTGTTAACAAGCTGATGGTCTGCTGAGCAACCGAGTTGCATTTTAAGGAGTGGACCATGATGGTAATGTGCTCCTGCAGACAGGAGACACAGCCAAGGCACCACATTACTCCAAGAGACCTTCACGCCAATGAACAGCAGCCATTTTTACTCATCACAGTCTTCTCTCCACATCTGATTATGTTCAGTATTACACTCCGCTTCCTGATTTTCAGTGATTTCCAGTCAGGGGAGGAACCACACCTCGCTATGCAGATCTATAATGGACAGTGACAACGCTCTGATTTATGCCACCTCGTAAAGATTTTATAGACGCTGCAGCAGTGAAGATTAGTTTGGACTTTGTTTCTGGAAATCTTTTTTGGCAGACGGCCTTGAAACTTCACTAGAATTGGGTTTTTTTGTGGCTCAAGGCTTTTTGCGCTGCCAAATCTCACTCAAAAAACTCTGCCTTTTTGTTCCCAGTGTGACTACTCAAAATCTCACACACCTACCTTCCCTGAACTCTTGATTTTTCTTATCGAACACCACTTTTTTTCTTTACAATCCATTCATTTTTCATCTACTTTGCAGTTTCAAGCCCCCCCTTTCTCCAACAGAAACACATACACAGACATATATATACATACACGTGCAAAATTTAAAAAAAGAAAGCAGATGAGCTTTACATGTGTTGTGCACCACAAAAATCACAGTTTTCTAACTAATTGTGCCTCTCCATGTGGGCTTGGTGTCATCAGAGAGTCTGACCAGAATGTTTTTTTATTATACACCATATCAAAGAAACTAGTATGTTATATGCAAGCTGTATTGTTCATTGCCATGCACAGTGCCCACCTTGTATACACTGCAGAGGTGTTTCCTGAGGATGCTGAAGCATTTAAACCTGTTATCTCCGATGCCAGGAACTTACAGCGACGATGAGCTGACTGAAAACGATTTGACCATCTGTCACTCGAGGATGCTCGGTGTGTCCATCAGTGTCCTTTACATAAACTCGATGACTCAGAGAGTGAATGCGTGCGAGTGTGAGTGCGTGAAGGAAAGTTGTGTGTAACTTTTAAAAAGCTGTATTACGTGTCCTTGGAAAATCCAGCCTACAGTAGTGCTACTATTTCAGCTTATTCAGACGTGTGATGTAATGTGTTTTTCTCACAGCATACTATCTTAAGATCTGCATTGCTTCGGAGAAAATAGAAAACAATGCTAACTTGAGTAAAAGTATATCAATTCATCAAACGTGGTGAAAGTTTAATTCCAGACTTTAGTTTTTTGGGTTGTTGTTTCTATTATCTCTGCTTTTCTTTCCAGGACGAAATCTACTGCCTTTCAGATCTTATTCTCATATCCACTCTATTTATCAAATAAAACTGCTGGAAATGTTAAGTAATTATTCTTTTATTATTCAAATTGTTATGTATACAGTGCAATGCATTTATATATGTTGATTTAAAAAAACATCTCAATAACATTCTCTGTACTCAAGGTTTGATTTAAGTGCTATACGAATGTTTATGTTAAAGGTGAAAAGTGTGACAGTCATACTGCTTCTCACTGGTGATGTTCCCTTACAGCCAAGTTATTTTTCTTTCTTTTCAGAGATTTGCAATTTTGAAACTGTATATACTGTATTGTGTTGAAATAAATATGCAGTGAAAGCAAATTATTCACTGTTTATCTGTGCTTTATACTCTATAGTGTTCTAAGTTTCCTTAATTTTGGTCTTTTTCATGCGCTGAAAATGCACGGGTGTGACCAGACTTGGTTCTGGCCAACTATTTGGACTTTAATCTTCTCTTCCTCCAACATGTAACTTATCACAGAAGGGCTCACAGTTTCAGAAATCACCATTTCAAAGATTTCAGTAATTAAGTGTATGAAGCATTTATCATCAGAGGATTAAGACTAAGAGTCTACAGCCAGCTTTAGTTGCTCTGTGAGGCCTTATGTGATAAAAGACAAAACTTAAAGTTACTGCCAGGAGTTTTTTACTGGTTATGAAACGGTCTCAATTTAATATTCATGCCTTTATATGACCTACATAAGCAAACAAGAACACCAGCGGGAAGTTTGGCTATTTCTATATATTTATTCTTATTGCAACCAGGTCCAATTCCCCACAAAATAAAACCCAACAATTTACTCCTTCAGCTGAGACATCGGCAGGGCCTCTGTAATCCAGCCTGCTGCAGACCAGCCCAGCACTGGCTCTTTCTCCAGCCAGGAGAAGAGCTTCACCTCACTGCTCTGCCAGTCCCCGCTGATCCAGATGAGGCCAGCCAAAGACAAAGTGGTGGTGGAAGAATCATCCATATAGTCCAAGATAACATGTACATCAACTTCAGTGGGAAGTTCCACTGGATGTGCCAGCAGAGAGAGAGAAGTTGCAGTGGAGCAGCAGAGTCTGTCTGTATGGCTCCGGGACCTGGAGTTCACTACCCGCTTCTTACGAGCCAACACCTACACCGCACTACTGGAGGTCCAGGCCATACTGCTGAGCCCGCTGGAAGGACGGAAGGTACAAGAAAACCAGAGTCCAGGACTGAGTGGAGCAGACTGTCAGATGCTGCTGCAGTAAAGTGAGAGGTTTACTAATATAAAGGGAGATTTTTACAACACAGGGTGATGGTGCACATGGAAACACCACTGCTTTTGTCCACAGGGGTCGCCAAAGTAGACAAAATTAAAGTTCCTTTTAGTAACTTATAATGCAAATACACAGAAATGTGGACTTTAGTCGATTCAAGTGCTTGTTTTGATAACTTGCAACTTGACTTGAGACAACTTTAATTTCTTGTAATTTCAGTTTAAATATTAAATGTTGTTAACGTTGACAGGTGTTTGTAACATTGCCCGTTTTTACAACATCAAACTTTGTTCGTCATTTGCAAACTTATTCAGATCTTCAAGAGTCTGTCATGGCTGACGTTAGCCAATGCTAGGTGGATACAATGTGTTCCCTTACAAATTTTTAGCTGGCTAACTTTACATAAGCTGTTAAAATAAGTGATGTGATTAATTGAGCCAAACAATAGAATAAAATGTTGGCATTTTAACGTTAAATTATTGCAAATTACAAATGGGTTTAAACACAATTGTTATCTTAAGTTTATATAATAAACGCATTTTAAAATTTGCTGTTTCATTAAATTCTCCATTAAATGGTCAATATCTGTTGAATAATTGTGTTTTATGTTGTAACTTGACTTGACTTGCCCAAAAAAAATTGACTTGGGACTTGCTTGTGACTTGAGTCCGTGTCTGCAAATCTGTGAGGAATTGAATTTAATTAATAGTGCAGAACCACACAAAAAATATTAGACCATTGTTTTCTTCAATAGCTCATAAGAGTTTAATTTAAGAGCTGCTATCTAGCCATTTTCCATGGTATTCTTGATAATGATATGGTTATTATCAAGAAAACCATGGAAAATGGCTAGATATCAGCTCTTAAATTAAACTCTTAAAGCTATTTTTGTTGTTATCATTATATACTAGTGCAGTGCCCGTAAGAAGTATGTATTCGTATAGTGGGAGATTAAGTAGATTTTTCAATTATGGCCAAATTAGGTTGTGTGTGAAAGTGGGATGTACAATGAGGTGTAATACTCTTGCGTAGTGTTAATATACAAAGTACAAAGTAATACATGGATGTACATTGAGATATAAAGAGACACAGAAATAGTTATTTAAAAAAAAAGAAACTTAATCATTCAACATGGTTAGAAATATATACAGACATAGATATAGGAGGGAATAAGTTTACATGAAGCACTAACAGATGGATGTGAATAATGTGAGTAAGGCTTATTAGGTGTGTTGTGGAATGTGTGATAACTATTGTGTTTCATATATTGTTGCTATGCAGACCACTACAACGTCATAAAACTCCATAAAACGCTGGAAACTATTCGAATATTATTGGAAAATCGAACCTCGTAGCGCACTTTAAAACTGATGAGATGAGTCAGGCGTGGAAATCCAGAGTGAATTGGGTTACCGACCAGGTGCAGGCCTATCACACAATGAGGCCGAGCTCCCTTTAAAGGCGTCCGATCGGAAGCAGTGCAGTTCCGCAACACATCCTACGTAAATAATGATGATATTTTGAAAAATTCATTAAAAAATCTTCAAAATCGAGGATGCACACCTTCGTGCCATATGCAAGCCACATACGAAATCTTAGGTCAGCGAGATATGCCCTAGACACACATCCACACACACACACACACACAGACGCTTCTTGCTTTTATAGATAGATTTGTCCAAACAAATGTAACTTTAGTTGTTTCAGCCATTAAAATGAAGAGAGAGAGAAAAGAAGAAACTGAAGAAAAAAGGGTGGTCTAATTATTTTTTCCATGATTGTATGAAATAACAGCAAATGTATAAATCGAACCATCAATCATATTGACCTGAGTCACTTCATAATAATGTATCATTTATAAAACACAACTCTGTATTATATATCGTCATCTAGCAGTAAAAACAAGCAAAAAAGATAAAGACAAATAGGATGGTTCAGCAGCAACCACATGAGGGTTAAGAGTCTTCTATCCCACATGAAACACTCGTGCATCCGTGTTGTGATACTTGATACGAGTGTCTGAAACAAAGTGATCCACATGAGGTATTTCAAGTGTTTGTTTTGCCGGAGTAGTGGAGGTCACTTCCATGATTAATCTGCAGGTTGAGAGCTGTGAGCAACAGCAAGAGCCCCATTTAAATAAAACAAAAACTTCTTGTTTAAGTGGAGCTTTTATCTAATTTATATATATAACACTGGGAAGCATTTCATTGAGTTAATGAATTTTTATCTTCCACTCCTGTAATAAACGGAATACATAATGTAATTCTGCTTTAACCATTATTTTTTATTTCACCCTCTGTATGTGGATAATAAAGTTGAAAATTGCTGTTTAATGTAGCAGACGTATTACATAAAATTATGTACTTTCTTTTATGTAGAGCATTTAATAATCAAAGTGATGATTATTATTATTTTATTTTTGCATCAAACTACTTTGAAATATTGATCATATAAACCTTGCGCTATTAATTATAATTTATTGGCAGGAAATTCACATTGTAACTTTTATTGCACGCACTAAATCAGCAGGTAGTGCATGTACTGTGTGTTGGAGACAGAGGGACATAAGATTTAGTACACTGTTGCTTTAACTAGTATTAAGTATTAAGATATTTTACTTAGGTAAAAGTATTAATGCCGCACTGTGAAAATAAATACTCTGTTACAAGCAAAAATGCTGCGTTGAAAATGTTACTTAAGTAAAAGTATGTAAGTATTGTCAACAAAATTTACTTAATAATTAAAAGTAAAGTGCTCAAAGCATAAAAATGTCCTCTCTAACTGTTAAGCTATTGTTTATTACAACATTAGCTCATAATTGCTCATGCATTAATGTAAAAGCTGTATTTTACTGGTGTAGTTGGTTGAGGTGGACTTCTACCGATTCATTTCATATTTGTTATTATATTTTCTTGGTAAAAAATTGTTAAAATAGTGAGAACATTATTTAAAATAAATACATACAAATATTCAAATAATTCAAATTAAACGCAGCAGATCTTCTTTTTCATGTTTGTATATGAAAAATGACTTAAACAATCAAAATAATTTCCATTTATTTCCTGTCAATCCAATTTATGTGTTAATTGTTCAAAACAATAGTTTAATTGATAATAAGTGTCATATATTATATATTTTGTTTGCAGTAATGTTACAAATATGATAGTAAATGTATTGGAATAGAAGTATAAAGTAATATAAAATTGAAATATTCAAGTAAAATAATGATGATGATGATAATAATAATAATAATAATAATAATAATAATAATAACTAGGACTACGCGCAGTACTGAACGGGCCCTCGCAGAGTGGAGCCGTCGGGGGAGGCGCCGTCAGGGGAGGGCACATCGGACGCGGCGCTGTTGGCTCAGTCCCTATGCGTACCAAATTGCATGTCTCCTACCACTGTGCTTGTGGTAGGTGTAAAACATGTTACTTCCTGTAGCCAGCAGGGGGCGCTATGACTGTGTGTCACTATTGACCCGTGGGTGTGTCCCGGGCTGGACCCTAATCACGTGTGTGAAATTTGGGACAGATTGGACAATGTATGGTGAAGTTATACAGTCTGGTGTTAGATGGCGAGACGCCATATTTTGCCGCCATGCCACGCCCACATAGTGTGACCATCGGTAAAGATTTATACAACTTTTGATCCCAAAGGCCTTGTGATGCTACTGACCAAGTTTGAAGTCCATAGGGTGAAATCTGTCGGAGGAGTTCGTTAAAGTATGCGAGGTGGAAATGGGTAAAAACAATGCATTGTGCGATTTTCAAACCAAGCTGGCGGACATCCTGTTGGGTTTGAGGTATGGGTCCAAGAGGCTTTTTGGTGCGTCTCCACATGAAGCACGTGTGTACCAAATTTTGTTTCTCTACGTGAAACCTACTGCAAGGTTTAAGTATAAAACAAGTTACTTGCTGTTGCCAGCAGGGGGCGCTATGACTGTGTGTCACTATTGACACGTGGGTGTGTCCCGGGCTGGACCCTAATCACGTGTGTGAAATTTGGGACAGATTGGACAATGTATGGTCAAGTTATCCAGTCTGCTATTAGATGGCGAGACGCCATGTTTTGCTGCCATGCCACGCCCACATAGTGTGACCATCGGTAAAGATTTATACAACTTTTGATCCCAAAGGCCTTGTGATGGTACTGACCAAGTTTGAAGTCAATTGGGTGAAATCTGTAGGAGGAGTTCGTCAAAGTATGCAATGTGGTAATTTTGTAAAAGGGGGCGTGGATAAAGCATAAGGGGCGGGGCTTTATGAAATATTGTCTTTTAGAAATGTTAAGGGCTGGACTCTGATGAAGCATGAGAAGTTTGGACCAGATCGGACAAAGAATGGAGAAGTTATAACAATCTCGTGTTTTATGGCGAGACGCCATATTTTGGCGCCATGCCACGCCCACATAGTGTGACCGTCGGTAAAGATTTATACAACTTTTGATCCCAAAGTCGTTGTGATGGTACTGACCAAGTTTGATGTAAATCGGGTGAAATCTGTAGGAGGAGTTCGTTAAAGTATGCATCGTGGAAATGGCGAAAATTCTATATAAAATCCAAGATGGCCGACTTCCTGTACATTTTAGGGTATGGGTTCTTGAGACTTTTTGGTGCGTCTTCCCATGATACATGTATGTACCAAATTTCGTGTCTCTACGACAAACCTGTGTGAGGGGCTGAATTCTAGGGGGCGCTAGTAGGTCATTTTGCCACGCCCATTTCTGAAAGCAATGAAATATGTAAATTTTCGCCACGATTGAATTTTGTGCCAAGTTTGGGGAGGTTTTGAATATGATAAAGGCCTCAAAAAGGCGATTCATTTGTCGAAATAATAATAGACGGACCAATTACAATTAGTGGGGCGGATTAGCTGAACAATCGTTCACTTTGTGATAAAAGCATGAAATTTGGTAGATGTGTTGGTGAATATGTTTCAAACAAATCTGGATATTGGGCCACCTCAAAAGCGCCCCCTAGTGGCCGTGGCAGGCATTTGTTATACAAATAAATCAATGATGAATAAAAACTGCCTTTTTAATAATACCAACTGGTGATGAATTGTATATTGTTGGAAAGCCTGATTAGTCACCTTTACAATGAGGTACAGCTTGTAAGGATCGTGCATTCATGGAATGAGCAACGGGGCTAAACGTGTGGGTAGCACCCCCCAAAAATGTGCATCCCCTGTGGGGCGGAATAGCTCAATAAATCACAAGAATTGTTTATTTTGTGATAGAAGCACACAATTTGGTGGATGTGTTGGTGGATATGTTTCAAACAAATCTGTATATTAGGCCATCGCAAATTCGCCCCCTAGTGGCCATAGCAGTCATTTTCTTCATTAAAATTAGAAAAAATATTAAAATTATTTCTTAAAATATTTAAAAAATTTAAACTAAATATAAAAACGTAAATTAAAAAATGTAAATACACATATTAAATTAACAAAAATCCAGTTAGACACTCTTTCAGTTATTTTTCCTGCCCCACCACAATCGGGCTAGCCATCGAGCTAGCTAGCAAATGAGCTAGCTAGCATTTGCTTCCTGGGACAAGCAGTGCAGTGGACTCTCCATCAAGGTATGTCTAAATATTTTATTTCACCTGTTATAATTATGAATAAAATATGCTATGAACATCATAAAGGCTAAAGAGAAAAACAATCATCATGGGCCTTGGCGGAAAAGTAAATTAGCAAGATAGCAAAAATAGGTACTTAAGCTAGCTAGTTAGCTTGGAACATGTATCAGTGGCTGTTGGGTGTGAAAGCTTAATAAGACACTGTTAAATTATGTCCTGTGGAATGTGGACATCCCTCTCTGCACACACACACACACACACACACACACACACACTATATGTAATGTCTCCTTTGCCCATGTGGTTCTTTTTTTCTTTTTTTTTAAATGTATTTTATAACTCCATCACAGTTAGTCAGGCGGCTTAGGACCAGATTTGAGAAGAAAGGGGACACGCCGGACAAAAGCACCAAAATTTTTCCACATGCTCTCTATCACCAAAGGTTTCAACTGGTAGGAGCCACTTCATCAAGATTGCAGATCGGAGATGGCAGCCATATAAGCCATAAGCCATAAGTCTATGAGAACCAATATATCTTCCAAGCCACTTAGAAGGTCAATCTTGGTGTCAAAATATACATTTTCTGGGTCAAAGAATCATTTAAAGCTATTGTGAATATCACTGGATGACTCACTGTAAATAATTTGTTGATCAAGATCTGACATGAGTTGAAAGCGTACCCTTGATTTTTTTGAGCAGTGTACATGGCAGCTAATCCACACTCTCCCGTGAACATTGATTCCAAACAGTTTCAACTCAGGATACCCTGCTGCAACTTGAAGCGAGTTGCCCAGTCTGAGTGAAAATGAACATATCTATTTGATCAAATAATCTTCTAGTGATATTCTCAATAGCTTTAAATGATTCCTGGACCCAGAAAATGTATATTTTGACACCAAGATTGACCTTCTAAGTGGCTTGGAAGATATAGCATTTCTCATAGACTTTATATGGCTGCCATCACCACAATCTTGATGAAGGGGCTCCTACTAAAAATTGAAACCTATAATGATAGAGAGTATGTGGAAAAAATGTGGTGCTCTTGTCCGGCGTGTCCCCTTTATTTGGCTAAGCCGCCTGACTAAGTCACACACCTCAGTACAAGGATTTTGCCAGAAAGAGATACTGCTCAACTGCTACAAGTAACCCTAGTAGAATTTTTAAAATGTATGATTTTTTTCTCTGTCTAAATGTGTTTTGTTTTTATTGTTGCAGGTCATACAATATTGAAAATTATTTTTTCTTTTTAAGGAGCAACAGAAGAATACAAGCCAAAGAGGAGGCCGTAGCCTGTGAATGGGAATATCAAGACCTAATAAAATGTTATACAAAGTTAATGTTCTTTTCTATTAGACTGTAATAAAGCTTTTGTCACTTTAACATGTCTCTAAATTATATTTGTGGTGCTGAAAACATGAAACAGCAGCTGAAGGGTAGGCAAAGCATTCCACGGCAGTAACCACCGGCGGCCATTTTTAAAAATGTCCGCTTTTAAATGGCCATTTTAAAAAATGGCCGCCACAGCCATCAGAATTTTTTTTGCGATGGCCCAATATCCAGATTCATTAAACATGTATTCAGCAATGAGTGTACCAAATTTGATGCTTTTATCACAAAATGAACGATTGTTCAACTAATCTGCCCCACTACACAGGGGATGCACATTTTTGGGGGGTGCTACCCACACGTTTAGCCCCGTTGCTCATTCCATGAATGCACGATCCTTACAAGCTGTACCTCGTTGTAAAGGTGACTAATCAGGCTTTCCAACAATATACAATTCATCACCAGTTGGTATTATTAAAAGGGCAGTTTTTATTCATCATTGATTTATTCGTATAACAAATGCCTGCCACGGCCACTAGGGGGCGCTTTTGAGGTGGCCCAATATCCAGATTTGTTCGAAACATATTCACCAACACATCTACCAAATTTCATGCTTTTATCACAAAGTGAACGATTGTTGTAAAATATTGAGCTAATCCGCCCCACTAAATAGGGTCCTCGCACCGTTAGTGCTCGGTCCCTAATAACTAGAACATTTCTAAAGAAATGTTGATTGTGTGCTTGCCTCTGGCCCTTGATTCTCCTTGATTAAATCAGCATTTAAGCAGGGACTCTGTTCTGAGTTCACAGACACCTCATACAAGTTTCTAGGACAAACTTTCATTAGTTAGTAAAAGGGGGCGTGGCTAGTCAAAAGGGGCGGGGTAATCAACCACCTATTAAACAGGAACTCTATGCCCCGTAATCTGACACCTTATACAAGTTTCTAGGACAAAAAGTTTATTAGTTATGAAAGGGGCGTGGCTAATCAAAAAGGGCGGGAATTTATTAAATATTGTTATGTAGAACTGGTCAGTGATGAACCATCATCATGCATGACAAGTTTGAGGCAGATTGGACAATGTATGGTCAAGTTATAAGGTATCATGCTTTATGAAAAAACGCCATGTCCGTTAAATTAGAATGCCTGTCTTGGAGAAGGGAGGGGTGGGGTAGGGGGGGAGGCTTTGGTAGCTAAGCAACCAGGTGGCCAGGTGGAGTTGACCAACCACAGCAGGGCAATCAACTGAAATGAACTGCTGGTGGAGACAGTTCCGCCACAGTGAGCAGGCAGAGGTGGACTATAGCGTCATATTTGAGTCATTGTTTGATCTTCGCGCACATATTCAGCAACTGAGTGAGGCAGATTCTCCCCCGTGCTCGCTCGCGGTCGAGCGCTGCTCGCGCGGAGCGAGGTCTTTTGACACATTGGGGGCGGGGCCAAGGCTGACCCCAGGCCTCTTATGATTGGTCATTTTCCAGCGCTCCACGTGGGTGCCTTTTCAGCTATTGCTGACAGCTGGTAGTGGCGGCATCATCTAAGCAACAACAACGGTTGTTTCATGACGTTCACGATCACAACTCTACGCTTCATCAGTGATAATAAAAAGGTTAAAAAAAATGTTGTTTCTTGTTTCTAAATGATCAAACAGTAGTTAAAGTGTTAGATCCATGGGTTTGCCGTGGCACCGAGCAGAGACCTGCAGTCCAGCGGTGCAGGCTGTCTCTTTGAAGCAGAGGATGGCGGTCATCTTAATTTATGTCAGTCTTCTCAGACAGCCCACAAACATTGGAAGACTTTCTGATCAGAGACTGGAGCGGTGGTCCGGAGGGAGGAGGAGGAGGATGTGGAGCCGGAGCTCGTCTGGGGGGCGGAGCGGGTCGGCAGCACCTGGTGTCGTGTGTGCTGAGTCTATCTGCTGTCAGGAGGCTGACCTGGACCATACCATGCGTGGTGAAGCATGTGTAACAAATGTTCGCACATTTGGAGTACTGTGCCGGGAGGAGGACGTGCTGTCCCTGAAGGATGTCCGAGCTGAAGGATGTCTGAGCGGAGACACCGGAGCGTCCTGTCAACAGCAGGTAACTAGGTCAAGCTAACTAACGTCAGTAATCGCCGGTGGTTTAACGTAAAATATAATAAATAAACGCTATAGTGAGACAGGAATATGATGGAGAAGATGCAAACAATGTTTCCATTTTCAGTAGTTATCAGACGAAAACGTTTTAGTTTATGTCGCTCCATGCTAACGGTAATAGCTAGTTTTGCTAGCATACTACCGTTACGATCGTGCCTTACAACGTTAGCATTTACATATTTGAACTTTTAAACTACCGTCAAAAATTTTGGGAAATGTAGTTGCAAGTTATTTGAGTTTCATTTGGACGATGTTTATCTAGCGAGCTAGCTTTAGCATCATGTCGAAGCAATTTATAAATGGTCCGTAGAGGCAGAATATCCATGTTACAGTTACCATGATGCTAACAGTTGTTATAACAGTAGATGTGTCTGGTGTTAGCAAACACTATTGATTTTAAGAGTGCATTGCATAGTTTGACTGATTTGATGCTACTGACAGAATAGCCTATAATGCATTGTGGGTTGATAATCTAGGCCACAACAGTTTATGATTGCTGTTTTGTCTTGTGTCTATCTGGGAAGGTGTCATTATGCTCATAATATAATAATGCTAAAAAAAATTGCGAGCTCATGCTATTTTCCTTGATTAATGTTGTCTAAATGCCATTTTTAATGTAGGGTTTGTGTACAATGTTGGCCTGACGAATTTTTTTTAACTGTGATATGTAGCTAATTGTATGTGGATTTTGATGGTAGGTTCTTGATAATAGTCCTGTTTTTTGTGAGGATGTTTTGGTATTCTCATGTAATAAGGTGTAATAGTAATACCAATGTTATACTCATCAATGGCTAAATTTGAACATTCGTTGTATTTGGATAATATTAAACTGAAACTCATGTCACTAGGTAATGAGAGGTTAAAAAGAAAAGATAATCAAGGGGATATACATTTAACCACGGAGTCAGGGCTGTAAAAAATTACTGTAATGATGAACTGGTAGTTTACTTCACCATTTAAGATTTACATGTCAATGTTACTCACTACTGTTAGCAGACTATTACCCAAACTATTTTTCTTCTGTTATTAATACTGCAGTACTATTTTGATAATAGAGGTTATTATGTAATAAGGTGTATTTGTAATTCCAGAGTCATAGCCATTAATGGCTTAAATTTAGTATAGGGTGCATTTGGGTACTATTACACTGAAAGCTTTTGAAAGTATTCGCCACTATTATCAGATTATTACCTAACTATTACCATGGTGTTACCGAGCTGTGGCGTCAATAGAATTATCAATGTATCCATTCATATTCATCTTCTTTGCAAGCTTTAATCCTGTTTTTCACCTCACAAATTTACAGCTTGACCATTTATTTACTGGTGAGTGTTTGTCAAAGACTGTTATTAACATAAACTACTTTCATAAATTATGTGTTATTATTTTTTTTAACCCTTGTGTGGTCCTCCCGTCGACTATATACCCATGGTCCTCAGGGGTCAAAAAGGATCCCATGACACAAGAATGTTTTTAGGACATGTAGAAAAAAAATGTTACCAACTTTTTTTTTTTTTTAATCATTTTATCATTTAAGGCAACTCATGCACCAAAAATTGATTGATTGATATATAATTTTCATATTTTTTTCTTTATTATTGGTCAATTTTAGTCAAATATTCAAAATTAGGCCTCATTTCAAGAGAGAAAAAAGTAAAAAAAAACCTTAAATACTTTTTTCAATAGTAATAGTTGAAGAAAATAATTCTTGATTGGAATGCACAGAGTAGGTCATGTCAACTTTTAGTGAAACTTATGTTTTGATATTTGTATATTTGAATAAAATTAACCAATAATAATGAAAAAAAAAAAAAAAAATATATATATATATATATATATATATATATTTTTTTTTTTTGGTCATGAGTTACCTTAAAAAGTGAAAAAAAGTTGGTAATATTTTTTTCTACATTTCCTAAAACCAGTCTAATGTCATGAGGTCCTTTTTGACCCCTGAGGACCATGGGTGCTATAAAAATGTATGAAGAAAGTTCAAATTTATATTAAGCAGAGGGGCACATAAAATTTTGCTATGTTTCTAGAGGTGTATCCAGTTCTTCGTTGACCTTCAGCATTCAGTTGTTTGTCTTCACCTTTTCAGGTAAGCAATTTTTAAAAAATGCTTTTGTAATGTTGAGAAACACTGAAATTATTATTCATAAAGAACTTTCAACCACTGTTCTGTGATGTCATGTATAGTGAAATACAAAAATATCTGAAGGAACGGTGTATTTGGGATAATCAATATTATTAGTATTATGTATTTATTTATTTTTAAATCAAAGAATGGGGGGGAAATAGATTATTATTTATTTATTTATTTATTACTATATTTCTATAGCACCTTTCAAAACCAGGGTTACAAGGTGCTTTACAAAGTACATTATCACGGAGGCAATACAACAGTTAAAACAAAAAAACAAAAATAACAGAACATCATCAAAAACAGTGAACAAGCAAAAATAATGGGATACAAATCTAAAATATGTGTAAGACGTTAGAAATCATTGCACAAATGCCAGTCTGTACAAGTGGGTTTTTAAAAGTTTTTTAAAATGATACACAGACTCAGCTGCCCTGATACTGAGGGGGAGCTTGTTCCACAGTGTTGGAGCTAAGACAGTAAAGGCGTGATCTCCCTTTGTCTTGAGCCTAGACCGTGGGACGCTTAACAGTATCTGATTTTGAGATCTGAGGGATCTCGGTGCAGAGTAGGGGGTTAAGAGTTCTGAAATATAAAGTGGAGCTAGACCATGGAGAGATTTATAGGTAATAAAGAGGATTTTAAACTGAAGTACAAAAATTAGTAACCAGTAAACTAGTAAAAAAAAATTGGTTACAATAATGTTCATTCATTAATTGACGCTTGGTCAAACTCTCATCCAATTAAGTATTGCTGTCTCATTAACATGTTGTATTTATTTATTTTGTAGGCTAAAACCTGAGAAGCCATCACCATGTTGTTGTTTGTTGTATTTCACATTATGCAGATTTTTCAGCATGTGGTCCTCAATATATAGTATAGAAGTCACTGCATTTTCTGACTTTTCCAGGTTTCCTGTGTCCAGCATCTTCAAGACAGACTAAGCTAACTTTTCATATTTTTTTGCACATTTATATTTAGGTTAGGTTAGGAGTAGATTAGGTTTATAGTAGAGTATTTAGTTTGTATAGTTTAGCTTTTTATGCTGGTCTAGGGACAGTTAAATTAGCAAATTAATTTAGTTCAGATCACTTACAGTTGCATATTATTGTTACAATTGTGTTATTTTGTGAGTTATTGTTGTACAGGCTATTGTATATTGCAGGACCAAGTGAGACGAGGAAGACCACTGCTTCAAAGATGCCGCTCAGAAAGTGCGTTGGACAAGTCTCGACCTTGCAGATCCTGCCCCACTTAGCCCAACCACTTCCGACCATGGGGTACCTCAAAGACCTCCGTCAACCAGCCGGCTGTGGATGATGGACAATGCACCCACAACTCCTTCTCCAGTCTACAAGGTATGGGTTTGTTTTTTTCCCCTATCACAGTGGACACAGACATGGCCTGATAATACAATCCGCTGTCTTAACTACTTCCTTTGAATAATAAAATATTAATTCACAATTGAGTATTTATAATGTATGTATAAATTTGTGTATTGTGTGTCATCAGGTTCTGAAAATACAGACACCCCCACAGTCCAAGAACAGCTGGATGACCTCTGGACCCACCTGCCCCCGTTCACCGGTTGAAAAGATAAGCTTTTTAAAAAATTCTTCAGTTGTTAATTCTGCACAAAGTGATACACAAAACATTGTATGTATTCCATTTCAACCAACACAAACATGAATGAATGTTTAAATACATGACTTAATGCAAATCAATCATACTAAACATCATCTTTTTTTTTTAAACCAACCATTGCACACACTTCCATCCAAGGAGAGGTTACATCTTGATGGTTACTTTTTAGATTAACAAAACTTTTGTGAGATTTGTAATTGTTGTTTCTGGGGAGGGGGCGGAGAGGGTAAGTCTAAATATTGCATGCAAGAGACCAACACCAGCGTCACAGGGGAAATCTATCTGAACACAACTATCAATCTACTTGGTTGCTTCAAATTTTACGATAGTTTTGCAAATCCTGACCCAGAGAGAAGCACATCAAACAAGTGGCAGTCGCCGGTTCGCATGGTCTTAGCGGCAGAGTTACTGGTTCGCATGGTCTTAGCGGCAGAGTTACTGGTTCACATGGTCTCAGCGGCAGAGTTACTGGTTCACATGGTCTCAGCGACAGAGTCACCGGTTCACATGGTCTCTCAGCGACACAGTCGCCGGTTCGCATGGTCTCGGTGGCAGTCGCCGGTTCGCATGGTCTCAGTAGCAGTCGCCAGATCGCATAGTCTTAACGGCAGAGTTACTGGTTCGCATGGTCTTAGCGGCAGAGTTACTGGTTCACATGGTCTCAGCGGCAGAGTTACTGGTTCACATGGTCTCAGCGACAGAGTCACCGGTTCACATGGTCTCTCAGCGACACAGTCGCCGGTTCGCATGGTCTCGGTGGCAGTCGCCGGTTCGCATGGTCTCAGTAGCAGTCGCAGGTTCGCATGGTCTCAGTGGCAGTTGCCGGTTCTCATGGTCTTAGCGGCAGAGTTACTGGTTCGCATGGTCTCAGAGGTAGTTACTGGTTGACATGGTCTCAGCTACAAAGTTACTGCTTCACATGGTCTCAGCGGCAGAGTTACTGGTTCACATGGTCTCAGCGACAGAGTCACCGGTTCACATGGTCTCTCAGCGACACAGTCGCCGGTTCGCATGGTCTCGGTGGCAGTTGCCGGTTCGCATGGTCTCAGTAGCAGTCGCAGTTTCGCATGGTCTCAGTGGCAGTCGCCGGTTCACATGGTCTTAGCGGCAGAGTTACTGGTTCGCATGGTCTTAGCGGCAGAGTTACTTGTTGGCATGGTCTTAGCGGCAGAGTTACTGGTTCGCATGGTCTTAGCGGCAAAGTTACTGGTTCACATGGTCTCAGTGACAAAGTTACTGGATCACATGGTCTCAGCGACAGAGGCACCGGTTCACATGGTCTCTCAGCGACACAGTCGCCGGTTCGCATGGTCTCGGTGGCAGTCACCGGTTCGCATGGTCTCAGTGGCAGTCGCCGGTTCGCATGGTCTTAGCGGCAGAGTTACTGGTTCGCATGGTCTTAGCGGCAGAGTTACTGGTTGTCATGGTCTTAGTGGCAGAGTTACTGGTTGTCATGGTCTCAGAGGCAGAGTTACTGGTTCACATGGTCTCAGCGACAAAGTGACTGCTTCACATGGTCTCAGCGGCAGAGTTACTGGTTCACATGGTCTCAGCGACAGAGTCACCGGTTCACGTGGTCTCTCAGCGACACAGTCGCCGGTTCGCATGGTCTCGGTGGCAGTCGCCGGTTCGCATGGTGTCAGTAGCAGTCGCAGTTTCGCATGGTCTCAGTGGCAGTTGCCGGTTCGCATGGTTTTAGTGGCAGAGTTACTGGTTCGCATGGTCTCAGGCAGAGTTAATGGTTCACATGGTCTCAGCGGCAGAGTTACCGGATCACATGGTCTCAGCGACAGAGTCACCGGTTCACATGGTCTCTCAGCGACACAGTCGCCGGTTCGCATGGTCTCGGTGGCAGTCGCCGGTTCGCATGGTCTCAGTGGCAGTCGCCGGTTTGCATGGTCTTAGCGGCAGAGTTACTGGTTCGCATGGTCTTAGCGGCAGAGTTACTGGTTCACATGGTCTCAGCGGCAGAGTTACTGGTTCACATGGTCTCAGCGACAGAGTCACCGGTTCACATGGTCTCTCAGCGACACAGTCGCCGGTTCGCATGGTCTTGGTGGCAGTCGCCGGTTCGCATGGTCTCAGTAGCAGTCGCCAGATCGCATAGTCTTAGCGGGAGAGTTACTGGTTCGCATGGTCTTAGAGGCAGAGTTACTGGTTCACATGGTCTCAGCGGCAGAGTTACTGGTTCACATGATCTCAGCGACAGAGTCACCGGTTCACATGGTCCCTCAGCGACACAGTCGCCGGTTCGCATGGTCTCGGTGGCAGTCGCCGGTTCGCATGGTCTCAGTAGCAGTCGCAGGTTCGCATGGTCTCAGTGGCAGTCGCCGGTTCTCATGGTCTTAGCAGCAGAGTTACTGGTTCGCATGGTCTCAGAGGTAGTTACTGGTTGACATGGTCTCAGCGACAAAGTTACTGCTTCACATGGTCTCAGCGGCAGAGTTACTGGTTCACATGGTCTCAGCGACAGAGTCACCGGTTCACATGGTCTCTCAGCGACACAGTCGCCGGTTCGCATGGTCTCGGTGGCAGTTGCCGGTTCACATGGTCTCAGTAGCAGTCGCAGTTTCGCATGGTCTCAGTGGCAGCCGCCGGTTCACATGGTCTTAGCGGCAGAGTTACTGGTTCGCATGGTCTTAGCGGCAGAGTTACTTGTTGGCATGGTCTTAGCGGCAGAGTTACTGGTTCGCATGGTCTTAGCGGCAAAGTTACTGGTTCACATGGTCTCAGCGACAAAGTTACTGGATCACATGGTCTCAGCGACAGAGTCACCGGTTCACATGGTCTCTCAGCGACACAGTCGCCGGTTCGCATGGTCTCGGTGGCAGTCGCCGGTTCGCATGGTCTCAGTAGCAGTCGCAGGTTCGCATGGTCTCAGTGTCAGTTGCCGGTTCTCATGGTCTTAGCGGCAGAGTTACTGGTTCGCATGGTCTCAGAGGTAGTTACTGGTTGACATGGTCTCAGCGACAAAGTTACTGCTTCACATGGTCTCAGCGGCAGAGTTACTGGTTCACATGGTCTCAGCGACAGAGTCACCGGTTCACATGGTCTCTCAGCGACACAGTCGCCGGTTCGCATGGTCTCGGTGGCAGTTGCCGGTTCGCATGGTCTCAGTAGCAGTCGCAGTTTCGCATGGTCTCAGTGGCAGTCGCCGGTTCACATGGTCTTAGCGGCAGAGTTACTGGTTCGCATGGTCTTAGCGGCAGAGTTACTTGTTCGCATGGTCTTAGCGGCAGAGTTACTGGTTCACATGGTCTCAGCGGCAGAGTTACTGGTTCACATGGTCTCAGCGACAGAGTCACCGGTTCACATGGTCTCTCAGCGACACAGTCGCCGGTTCGCATGGTCTCGGTGGCAGTCGCCGGTTCGCATGGTCTCAGTAGCAGTTGCCAGATCGCATAGTCTTAACGGCAGAGTTACTGGTTCGCATGGTCTTAGCGGCAGAGTTACTGGTTCACATGGTCTCAGCGGCAGAGTTACTGGTTCACATGGTCTCAGCGACAGAGTCACCGGTTCACATGGTCTCTCAGCGACACAGTCGCCGGTTCGCATGGTCTCGGTGGCAGTCGCCGGTTCGCATGGTCTCAGTAGCAGTCGCAGGTTCGCATGATCTCAGTGGCAGTTGCCGGTTCTCATGGTCTTAGCGGCAGAGTTACTGGTTCGCATGGTCTCAGAGGTAGTTACTGGTTGACATGGTCTCAGCGACAAAGTTACTGCTTCACATGGTCTCAGCGGCAGAGTTACTGGTTCACATGGTCTCAGCGACAGAGTCACCGGTTCACATGGTCTCTCAGCGACACAGTCGCCGGTTCGCATGGTCTCGGTGGCAGTTGCCGGTTCGCATGGTCTCAGTAGCAGTCGCAGTTTCGCATGGTCTCAGTGGCAGTCGCCGGTTCACATGGTCTTAGCGGCAGAGTTACTTGTTGGCATGGTCTTAGCGGCAGAGTTACTGGTTCGCATGGTCTTAGCGGCAAAGTTACTGGTTCACATGGTCTCAGCGACAAAGTTACTGGATCACATGGTCTCAGCGACAGAGTCACCGGTTCACATGGTCTCTCAGCGACACAGTCGCCGGTTCGCATGGTCTCGGTGGCAGTCGCCGGTTCGCATGGTCTCAGTAGCAGTCGCAGTTTCGCATGGTCTCAGTGGCAGTCGCCGGTTCACATGGTCTTAGCGGCAGAGTTACTGGTTCGCATGGTCTTAGCGGCAGAGTTACTTGTTCGCATGGTCTTAGCGGCAGAGTTACTGGTTCACATGGTCTCAGCGGCAGAGTTACTGGTTCACATGGTCTCAGCGACAGAGTCACCGGTTCACATGGTCTCTCAGCGACACAGTCGCCGGTTCGCATGGTCTCGGTGGCAGTCGCCGGTTCGCATGGTCTCAGTAGCAGTCGCCAGATCGCATAGTCTTAACGGCAGAGTTACTGGTTCGCATGGTCTTAGCGGCAGAGTTACTGGTTCACATGGTCTCAGCGGCAGAGTTACTGGTTCACATGGTCTCAGCGACAGAGTCACCGGTTCACATGGTCTCTCAGCGACACAGTCGCCGGTTCGCATGGTCTCGGTGGCAGTCGCCGGTTCGCATGGTCTCAGTAGCAGTCGCAGGTTCGCATGATCTCAGTGGCAGTTGCCGGTTCTCATGGTCTTAGTGGCAGAGTTACTGGTTCGCATGGTCTCAGAGGTAGTTACTGGTTGACATGGTCTCAGAGACAAAGTTACTGCTTCACATGGTCTCAGCGGCAGAGTTACTGGTTCACATGGTCTCAGCGACAGAGTCACCGGTTCACATGGTCTCTCAGCGACACAGTCGCCGGTTCGCATGGTCTCGGTGGCAGTTGCCGGTTCGCATGGTCTCAGTAGCAGTCGCAGTTTCGCATGGTCTCAGTGGCAGTCGCCGGTTCACATGGTCTTAGCGGCAGAGTTACTTGTTGGCATGGTCTTAGCGGCAGAGTTACTGGTTCGCATGGTCTTAGCGGCAAAGTTACTGGTTCACATGGTCTCAGCGACAAAGTTACTGGATCACATGGTCTCAGCGACAGAGTCACCGGTTCACATGGTCTCTCAGCGACACAGTCGCCGGTTCGCATGGTCTCGGTGGCAGTCGCCGGTTCGCATGGTCTCAGTAGCAGTCGCCAGATCGCATAGTCTTAGCGGGAGAGTTACTGGTTTGCATGGTCTTAGAGGCAGAGTTACTGGTTCACATGGTCTCAGCGGCAGAGTTACTGGTTCACATGATCTCAGCGACAGAGTCACCGGTTCACATGGTCTCTCAGCGACACAGTCGCCGGTTCGCATGGTCTCGGTGGCAGTCGCCGGTTCGCATGGTCTCAGTAGCAGTCGCAGGTTCGCATGGTCTCAGTGGCAGTCGCCGGTTCTCATGGTCTTAGCGGCAGAGTTACTGGTTCGCATGGTCTCAGAGGTAGTTACTGGTTGACATGGTCTCAGCGACAAAGTTACTGGTTCACATGGTCTCAGCGGCAGAGTTACTGGTTCACATGGTCTCAGCGACAGAGTCACCGGTTCACATGGTCTCTCAGCGACACAGTCGCCGGTTCGCATGGTCTCGGTGGCAGTTGCCGGTTCACATGGTCTCAGTAGCAGTCGCAGTTTCGCATGGTCTCAGTGGCAGCCGCCGGTTCACATGGTCTTAGCGGCAGAGTTACTGGTTCGCATGGTCTTAGCGGCAGAGTTACTTGTTGGCATGGTCTTAGCGGCAGAGTTACTGGTTCGCATGGTCTTAGCGGCAAAGTTACTGGTTCACATGGTCTCAGCGACAAAGTTACTGGATCACATGGTCTCAGCGACAGAGTCACCGGTTCACATGGTCTCTCAGCGACACAGTCGCCGGTTCGCATGGTCTCGGTGGCAGTCGCCGGTTCGCATGGTCTCAGTAGCAGTCGCAGGTTCGCATGGTCTCAGTGTCAGTTGCCGGTTCTCATGGTCTTAGCGGCAGAGTTACTGGTTCGCATGGTCTCAGAGGTAGTTACTGGTTGACATGGTCTCAGCTACAAAGTTACTGCTTCACATGGTCTCAGCGGCAGAGTTACTGGTTCACATGGTCTCAGCGACAGAGTCACCGGTTCACATGGTCTCTCAGCGACACAGTCGCCGGTTCGCATGGTCTCGGTGGCAGTTGCCGGTTCGCATGGTCTCAGTAGCAGTCGCAGTTTCGCATGGTCTCAGTGGCAGTCGCCGGTTCACATGGTCTTAGCGGCAGAGTTACTGGTTCGCATGGTCTTAGCGGCAGAGTTACTGGTTCGCATGGTCTTAGCGGCAGAGTTACTTGCTGGCATGGTCTTAGCGGCAGAGTTACTGGTTCACATGGTCTCAGCGGCTGAGTTACTGGTTCACATGGTCTCAGCGACAGAGTCACCGGTTCACATGGTCTCTCAGCGACACAGTCGCCGGTTCGCATGGTCTCGGTGGCAGTCGCCGGTTCGCATGGTCTCAGTAGCAGTCGCCAGATCGCATAGTCTTAACGGCAGAGTTACTGGTTCGCATGGTCTTAGCGGCAGAGTTACTGGTTCACATGGTCTCAGCGGCAGAGTTACTGGTTCACATGGTCTCAGCGACAGAGTCACCGGTTCACATGGTCTCTCAGCGACACAGTCGCCGGTTCGCATGGTCTCGGTGGCAGTCGCCGGTTCGCATGGTCTCAGTAGCAGTCGCAGGTTCGCATGATCTCAGTGGCAGTTGCCGGTTCTCATGGTCTTAGCGGCAGAGTTACTGGTTCGCATGGTCTCAGAGGTAGTTACTGGTTGACATGGTCTCAGCGACAAAGTTACTGCTTCACATGGTCTCAGCGGCAGAGTTACTGGTTCACATGGTCTCAGCGACAGAGTCACCGGTTCACATGGTCTCTCAGCGACACAGTCGCCGGTTCGCATGGTCTCGGTGGCAGTTGCCGGTTCGCATGGTCTCAGTAGCAGTCGCAGTTTCGCATGGTCTCAGTGGCAGTCGCCGGTTCACATGGTCTTAGCGGCAGAGTTACTTGTTGGCATGGTCTTAGCGGCAGAGTTACTGGTTCGCATGGTCTTAGCGGCAAAGTTACTGGTTCACATGGTCTCAGCGACAAAGTTACTGGATCACATGGTCTCAGCGACAGAGTCACCGGTTCACATGGTCTCTCAGCGACACAGTCGCCGGTTCGCATGGTCTCGGTGGCAGTCGCCGGTTCGCATGGTCTCGGTGGCAGTCCCCGGTTCGCATAGTCTTAGCGGGAGAGTTACTGGTTCGCATGGTCTTAGAGGCAGAGTTACTGGTTCACATGGTCTCAGCGGCAGAGTTACTGGTTCACATGATCTCAGCGACAGAGTCACCGGTTCACATGGTCTCTCAGCGACACAGTCGCCGGTTCGCATGGTCTCGGTGGCAGTCGCCGGTTCGCATGGTCTCAGTAGCAGTCGCAGGTTCGCATGGTCTCAGTGGCAGTCGCCGGTTCTCATGGTCTTAGCGGCAGAGTTACTGGTTCGCATGGTCTCAGAGGTAGTTACTGGTTGACATGGTCTCAGCGACAAAGTTACTGCTTCACATGGTCTCAGCGGCAGAGTTACTGGTTCACATGGTCTCAGCGACAGAGTCACCGGTTCACATGGTCTCTCAGCGACACAGTCGCCGGTTCGCATGGTCTCGGTGGCAGTTGCCGGTTCACATGGTCTCAGTAGCAGTCGCAGTTTCGCATGGTCTTAGCGGGAGAGTTACTGGTTCGCATGGTCTTAGAGGCAGAGTTACTGGTTCACATGGTCTCAGCGGCAGAGTTACTGGTTCACATGATCTCAGCGACAGAGTCACCGGTTCACATGGTCTCTCAGCGACACAGTCGCCGGTTCGCATGGTCTTGGTGGCAGTCGCCGGTTCGCATGGTCTCAGTAGCAGTCGCCAGATTGCATAGTCTTAGCGGGAGAGTTACTGGTTCGCATGGTCTTAGAGGCAGAGTTACTGGTTCACATGGTCTCAGCGGCAGAGTTACTGGTTCACATGATCTCAGCGACAGAGTCACCGGTTCACATGGTCTCTCAGCGACACAGTCGCCGGTTCGCATGGTCTCGGTGGCAATCGCCGGTTCGCATGGTCTCAGTAGCAGTCGCAGTTTCGCATGGTCTCAGTGGCAGCCGCCGGTTCACATGGTCTTAGCGGCAGAGTTACTGGTTCGCATGGTCTTAGCGGCAGAGTTACTTGTTGGCATGGTCTTAGCGGCAGAGTTACTGGTTCGCATGGTCTTAGCGGCAAAGTTACTGGTTCACATGGTCTCAGCGACAAAGTTACTGGATCACATGGTCTCAGCGACAGAGTCACCGGTTCACATGGTCTCTCAGCGACACAGTCGCCGGTTCGCATGGTCTCGGTGGCAGTCGCCGGTTCGCATGGTCTCAGTAGCAGTCGCAGGTTCGCATGGTCTCAGTGTCAGTTGCCGGTTCTCATGGTCTTAGCGGCAGAGTTACTGGTTCGCATGGTCTCAGAGGTAGTTACTGGTTGACATGGTCTCAGCTACAAAGTTACTGCTTCACATGGTCTCAGCGGCAGAGTTACTGGTTCACATGGTCTCAGCGACAGAGTCACCGGTTCACATGGTCTCTCAGCGACACAGTCGCCGGTTCGCATGGTCTCGGTGGCAGTTGCCGGTTCGCATGGTCTCAGTAGCAGTCGCAGTTTCGCATGGTCTCAGTGGCAGTCGCCGGTTCACATGGTCTTAGCGGCAGAGTTACTGGTTCGCATGGTCTTAGCGGCAGAGTTACTTGCTTGCATGGTCTTAGCGGCAGAGTTACTGGTTCACATGGTCTCAGCGGCTGAGTTACTGGTTCACATGGTCTCAGCGACAGAGTCACCGGTTCACATGGTCTCTCAGCGACACAGTCGCCGGTTCGCATGGTCTCGGTGGCAGTCGCCGGTTCGCATGGTCTCAGTAGCAGTCGCCAGATCGCATAGTCTTAACGGCAGAGTTACTGGTTCGCATGGTCTTAGCGGCAGAGTTACTGGTTCACATGGTCTCAGCGGCAGAGTTACTGGTTCACATGGTCTCAGCGACAGAGTCACCGGTTCACATGGTCTCTCAGCGACACAGTCGCCGGTTCGCATGGTCTCGGTGGCAGTCGCCGGTTCGCATGGTCTCAGTAGCAGTCGCAGGTTCGCATGATCTCAGTGGCAGTTGCCGGTTCTCATGGTCTTAGCGGCAGAGTTACTGGTTCGCATGGTCTCAGAGGTAGTTACTGGTTGACATGGTCTCAGCGACAAAGTTACTGCTTCACATGGTCTCAGCGGCAGAGTTACTGGTTCACATGGTCTCAGCGACAGAGTCACCGGTTCACATGGTCTCTCAGCGACACAGTCGCCGGTTCGCATGGTCTCGGTGGCAGTTGCCGGTTCGCATGGTCTCAGTAGCAGTCGCAGTTTCGCATGGTCTCAGTGGCAGTCGCCGGTTCACATGGTCTTAGCGGCAGAGTTACTTGTTGGCATGGTCTTAGCGGCAGAGTTACTGGTTCGCATGGTCTTAGCGGCAAAGTTACTGGTTCACATGGTCTCAGCGACAAAGTTACTGGATCACATGGTCTCAGCGACAGAGTCACCGGTTCACATGGTCTCTCAGCGACACAGTCGCCGGTTCGCATGGTCTCGGTGGCAGTCGCCGGTTCGCATGGTCTCGGTGGCAGTCGCCGGTTCGCATAGTCTTAGCGGGAGAGTTACTGGTTCGCATGGTCTTAGAGGCAGAGTTACTGGTTCACATGGTCTCAGCGGCAGAGTTACTGGTTCACATGATCTCAGCGACAGAGTCACCGGTTCACATGGTCTCTCAGCGACACAGTCGCCGGTTCGCATGGTCTCGGTGGCAGTCGCCGGTTCGCATGGTCTCAGTAGCAGTCGCAGGTTTGCATGGTCTCAGTGGCAGTCGCCGGTTCTCATGGTCTTAGCGGCAGAGTTACTGGTTCGCATGGTCTCAGAGGTAGTTACTGGTTGACATGGTCTCAGCGACAAAGTTACTGCTTCACATGGTCTCAGCGGCAGAGTTACTGGTTCACATGGTCTCAGCGACAGAGTCACCGGTTCACATGGTCTCTCAGCGACACAGTCGCCGGTTCGCATGGTCTCGGTGGCAGTTGCCGGTTCACATGGTCTCAGTAGCAGTCGCAGTTTCGCATGGTCTCAGTGGCAGTCGCCGGTTTGCATGGTCTTAGCGGCAGAGTTACTGGTTCGCATGGTCTTAGCGGCAGAGTTACTGGTTCACATGGTCTCAGCGGCAGAGTTACTGGTTCACATGATCTCAGCGACAGAGTCACCGGTTCACATGGTCTCTCAGCGACACAGTCGCCGGTTCGCATGGTCTTGGTGGCAGTCGCCGGTTCGCATGGTCTCAGTAGCAGTCGCCAGATTGCATAGTCTTAGCGGGAGAGTTACTGGTTCGCATGGTCTTAGAGGCAGAGTTACTGGTTCACATGGTCTCAGCGGCAGAGTTACTGGTTCACATGATCTCAGCGACAGAGTCACCGGTTCACATGGTCTCTCAGCGACACAGTCGCCGGTTCGCATGGTCTCGGTGGCAGTCGCCGGTTCGCATGGTCTCAGTAGCAGTCGCAGGTTCGCATGGTCTCAGTGGCAGTCGCCGGTTCTCATGGTCTTAGCGGCAGAGTTACTGGTTCGCATGGTCTCAGAGGTAGTTACTGGTTGACATGGTCTCAGCGACAAAGTTACTGCTTCACATGGTCTCAGCGGCAGAGTTACTGGTTCACATGGTCTCAGCGACAGAGTCACCGGTTCACATGGTCTCTCAGCGACACAGTCGCCGGTTCGCATGGTCTCGGTGGCAGTTGCCGGTTCACATGGTCTCAGTAGCAGTCGCAGTTTCGCATGGTCTCAGTGGCAGCCGCCGGTTCACATGGTCTTAGCGGCAGAGTTACTGGTTCGCATGGTCTTAGCGGCAGAGTTACTTGTTGGCATGGTCTTAGCGGCAGAGTTACTGGTTCGCATGGTCTTAGCGGCAAAGTTACTGGTTCACATGGTCTCAGCGACAAAGTTACTGGATCACATGGTCTCAGCGACAGAGTCACCGGTTCACATGGTCTCTCAGCGACACAGTCGCCGGTTCGCATGGTCTCGGTGGCAGTCGCCGGTTCGCATGGTCTCAGTAGCAGTCGCAGGTTCGCATGGTCTCAGTGTCAGTTGCCGGTTCTCATGGTCTTAGCGGCAGAGTTACTGGTTCGCATGGTCTCAGAGGTAGTTACTGGTTGACATGGTCTCAGCGACAAAGTTACTGCTTCACATGGTCTCAGCGGCAGAGTTACTGGTTCACATGGTCTCAGCGACAGAGTCACCGGTTCACATGGTCTCTCAGCGACACAGTCGCCGGTTCGCATGGTCTCGGTGGCAGTTGCCGGTTCGCATGGTCTCAGTAGCAGTCGCAGTTTCGCATGGTCTCAGTGGCAGTCGCCGGTTCACATGGTCTTAGCGGCAGAGTTACTGGTTCGCATGGTCTTAGCGGCAGAGTTACTTGTTTGCATGGTCTTAGCGGCAGAGTTACTGGTTCACATGGTCTCAGCGGCTGAGTTACTGGTTCACATGGTCTCAGCGACAGAGTCACCGGTTCACATGGTCTCTCAGCGACAAAGTCGCCGGTTCGCATGGTCTCGGTGGCAGTCACCGGTTCACATGGTCTCTCAGCGACACAGTCGCCGGTTCGCATGGTCTCGGTGGCAGTCGCCGGTTCGCATGGTCTCAGTAGCAGTCACAGGTTCGCATGATCTCAGTGGCAGTTGCCGGTTCTCATGGTCTTAGCGGCAGAGTTACTGGTTCGCATGGTCTCAGAGGTAGTTACTGGTTGACATGGTCTCAGCGACAAAGTTACTGCTTCACATGGTCTTAGCGGCAGAGTTACTGGTTCACATGGTCTCAGCGACAGAGTCACCGGTTCACATGGTCTCTCAGCGACACAGTCGCCGGTTCGCATGGTCTCGGTGGCAGTCGCCGGTTCGCATGGTCTCAGTAGCAGTCGCAGGTTCGCATGATCTCAGTGGCAGTTGCCGGTTCTCATGGTCTTAGCGGCAGAGTTACTGGTTCGCATGGTCTCAGAGGTAGTTACTGGTTGACATGGTCTCAGCGACAAAGTTACTGCTTCACATGGTCTCAGCGGCAGAGTTACTGGTTCACATGGTCTCAGCGACAGAGTCACCGGTTCACATGGTCTCTCAGCGACACAGTCGCCGGTTCGCATGGTCTCGGTGGCAGTTGCCGGTTCGCATGGTCTCAGTAGCAGTCGCAGTTTCGCATGGTCTCAGTGGCAGTCGCCGGTTCACATGGTCTTAGCGGCAGAGTTACTTGTTGGCATGGTCTTAGCGGCAGAGTTACTGGTTCGCATGGTCTTAGCGGCAAAGTTACTGGTTCACATGGTCTCAGCGACAAAGTTACTGGATCACATGGTCCCAGCGACAGAGTCACCGGTTCACATGGTCTCTCAGCGACACAGTCGCCGGTTCGCATGGTCTCGGTGGCAGTCGCCGGTTCGCATGGTCTCAGTGGTAGTCGCCGGTTCGCATGGTCTTAGCGGCAGAGTTACTGGTTCGCATGGACTTAGCGGCAGAGTTACTGGTTGTCATGGTCTTAGTGGCAGAGTTACTGGTTGTCATGGTCTCAGAGGCAGAGTTACTGGTTCACATGGTCTCAGCGACAAAGTGACTGCTTCACATGGTCTCAGCGGCAGAGTTACAGGTTCACATGGTCTCAGCGACAGAGTCACCGGTTCACATGGTCTCTCAGCGACACAGTCGCCGGTTCGCATGGTCTCGGTGGCAGTCGCCGGTTCGCATGGTGTCAGTAGCAGTCGCAGTTTCGCATGGTCTCAGTGGCAGTTGCCGGTTCGCATGGTCTTAGCGGCAGAGTTACTGGTTCGCATGGTCTCAAGCAGAGTTAATGGTTCACATGGTCTCAGCGGCAGAGTTACTGGATCACATGGTCTCAGCGACAGAGTCACCGGTTCACATGGTCTCTCAGCGACACAGTCGCCGGTTCGCATGGTCTCGGTGGCAGTTGCCGGTTCACATGGTCTCAGTAGCAGTCGCAGTTTCGCATGGTCTCAGTGGCAGCCGCCGGTTCACATGGTCTTAGCGGCAGAGTTACTGGTTCGCATGGTCTTAGCGGCAGAGTTACTTGTTGGCATGGTCTTAGCGGCAGAGTTACTGGTTCGCATGGTCTTAGCGGCAAAGTTACTGGTTCACATGGTCTCAGCGACAAAGTTACTGGATCACATGGTCTCAGCGACAGAGTCACCGGTTCACATGGTCTCTCAGCGACACAGTCGCCGGTTCGCATGGTCTCGGTGGCAGTCGCCGGTTCGCATGGTCTCAGTAGCAGTCGCAGGTTCGCATGGTCTCAGTGTCAGTTGCCGGTTCTCATGGTCTTAGCGGCAGAGTTACTGGTTCGCATGGTCTCAGAGGTAGTTACTGGTTGACATGGTCTCAGCGACAAAGTTACTGCTTCACATGGTCTCAGCGGCAGAGTTACTGGTTCACATGGTCTCAGCGACAGAGTCACCGGTTCACATGGTCTCTCAGCGACACAGTCGCCGGTTCGCATGGTCTCGGTGGCAGTTGCCGGTTCGCATGGTCTCAGTAGCAGTCGCAGTTTCGCATGGTCTCAGTGGCAGTCGCCGGTTCACATGGTCTTAGCGGCAGAGTTACTTGTTGGCATGGTCTTAGCGGCAGAGTTACTGGTTCGCATGGTCTTAGCGGCAAAGTTACTGGTTCACATGGTCTCAGCGACAAAGTTACTGGATCACATGGTCTCAGCGACAGAGTCACCGGTTCACATGGTCTCTCAGCGACACAGTCGCCGGTTCGCATGGTCTCGGTGGCAGTCGCCGGTTCGCATGGTCTCAGTGGCAGTCGCCGGTTTGCATGGTCTTAGCGGCAGAGTTACTGGTTCGCATGGTCTTAGCGGCAGAGTTACTGGTTCACATGGTCTCAGCGGCAGAGTTACTGGTTCACATGGTCTCAGCGACAGAGTCACCGGTTCACATGGTCTCTCAGCGACACAGTCGCCGGTTCGCATGGTCTCGGTGGCAGTCGCCGGTTCGCATGGTCTCAGTAGCAGTCGCCAGATCGCATAGTCTTAGCGGCAGAGTTACTGGTTCGCATGGTCTTAGAGGCAGAGTTACTGGTTCACATGGTCTCAGCGGCAGAGTTACTGGTTCACATGATCTCAGCGACAGAGTCACCGGTTCACATGGTCTCTCAGCGACACAGTCGCCGGTTCGCATGGTCTCGGTGGCAGTCGCCGGTTCGCATGGTCTCAGTAGCAGTCGCAGGTTCGCATGGTCTCAGTGGCAGTCGCCGGTTCTCATGGTCTTAGCGGCAGAGTTACTGGTTCGCATGGTCTCAGAGGTAGTTACTGGTTGACATGGTCTCAGCGACAAAGTTACTGCTTCACATGGTCTCAGCGGCAGAGTTACTGGTTCACATGGTCTCAGCGACAGAGTCACCGGTTCACATGGTCTCTCAGCGACACAGTCGCCGGTTCGCATGGTCTCGGTGGCAGTTGCTGGTTCGCATGGTCTCAGTAGCAGTCGCAGTTTCGCATGGTCTCAGTGGCAGTCACCGGTTCACATGGTCTTAGCGGCAGAGTTACTGGTTCGCATGGTCTCAGGCAGAGTTAATGGTTCACATGCTCTCAGCGGCAGAGTTACTGGATCACATGGTCTCAGCGACAGAGTCACCGGTTCACATGGTCTCTCAGCAACACAGTCACCGGTTCGCATGGTCTCGGTGGCAGTCACCGGTTCGCATGGTCTCAGTAGCAGTCGCACGTTCGCATGGTCTCAGTGGCAGTCGCCGGTTCTCATGGTCTTTGCGGCAGAGTTACTGGTTCGCATGGTCTCAGAGGTAGTTACTGGTTGACATGGTCTTAGCGGCAGAGTTACTGGTTCACATGGTCTCAGCGGCAGAGTTACTGGTTCACATGGTCTCAGCGACAGAGTCACCGGTTCACATGGTCTCTCAGCGACACAGTCGCCGGTTCGCATGGTCTCGGTGGCAGTCGCCGGTTCGCATGGTGTCAGTAGCAGTCGCAGTTTCGCATGTTCTCAGTGGCAGTTGCCGGTTCGCATGGTCTTAGCGGCAGAGTTACTGGTTCGCATGGTCTCAGGCAGAGTTAATGGTTCACATGGTCTCAGCGGCAGAGTTACTGGATCACATGGTGTCAGCGACAGAGTCACCGGTTCACATGGTCTCTCAGCGACACAGTCGCCGGTTCGCATGGTCTCGGTGGCAGTCGCCGGTTCGCATGGTCTCAGTGGCAGTCGCCGGTTTGCATGGTCTTAGCGGCAGAGTTACTGGATCACATGGTCTCAGCGACAGAGTCACCGGTTCACATGGTCTCTCAGCGACACAGTCACCGGTTCGCATGGTCTCGGTGGCAGTCGCCGGTTCGCATGGTCTCAGTGGCAGTCGCCGGTTCGCATGGTCTTAGCGGCAGAGTTACTGGTTCGCATGGTCTTAGCGGCAGAGTTACTGGTTGGCATGGTCTTTGTGGCAGAGTTACTGGTTGGCATGGTCTCAGAGGCAGAGTTACTGGTTCACATGGTCTTAGCGACAAAGTGACTGCTTCACATGGTCTCAGCGGCAGAGTTACTGGTTCACATGGTCTCAGCGACAGAGTCACCGGTTCACATGGTCTCTCAGCGACACAGTCGCCGGTTCGCATGGTCTCGGTGGCAGTCACCGGTTCGCATGGTGTCAGTAGCAGTCGCAGTTTCGCATGGTCTCAGTGGCAGTTGCCGGTTCGCATGGTCTTAGCGGCAGAGTTACTGGTTCGCATGGTCTCAGGCAGAGTTAATGGTTCACATGCTCTCAGCGGCAGAGTTACTGGATCACATGGTCTCAGCGACAGAGTCACCGGTTCACATGGTCTCTCAGCGACACAGTCACCGGTTCGCATGGTCTCGGTGGCAGTCACCGGTTCGCATGGTCTCAGTAGCAGTCGCACGTTCGCATGGTCTCAGTGGCAGTCGCCGGTTCTCATGGTCTTTGCGGCAGAGTTACTGGTTCGCATGGTCTCAGAGGTAGTTACTGGTTGACATGGTCTTAGCGGCAGAGTTACTGGTTCACATGGTCTCAGCGACAGAGTCACCGGTTCACATGGTCTCTCAGCGACACAGTCGCCGGTTCGCATGGTCTCGCTGGCAGTCACCGGTTCGCATGGTCTCAGTAGCAGTCGCAGTTTCGCTTGGTCTCAGTGGCAGTCGCCGGTTCACATGGTCTTAGCGGCAGAGTTACTGGTTCACATGGTCTTTGCGGCAGAGTTACTGGTTCGCATGGTCTTAGCGGCAGAGTTACTGGTTCACATGGTCTCAGCGACAAAGTTACTGGTTCACATGGTCTCAGCGACAGAGTCGCCGGTTCTCATGGTCTTAGCGGCAGAGTTACTGGTTTGCATGGTCTCGGAGGTAGTTACTGGTTGACATGGTCTCAGCGACAAAGTTACTGCTTCACATGGTCTCAGCGGCAGAGTTACTGGTTCACATGGTCTCAGCGACAAAGTTACTGGTTCACATGGTCTCAGCGACAGAGTCGCCGGTTCTCATGGTCTTAGCGGCAGAGTTACTGGTTTGCATGGTCTCAGAGGTAGTTACTGGTTGACATGGTCTCAGCGACAAAGTTACTGCTTCACATGGTCTCAGCGGCAGAGTTACTGGTTCACATGGTCTCAGCGACAGAGTCACCGGTTCACATGGTCTCTCAGCGACACAGTCGCCGGTTCGCATGGTCTCGGTGGCAGTCACCGGTTCGCATGGTCTCAGTAGCAGTCGCAGTTTCGCATGGTCTCAGTGGCAGTCGCCGGTTCACATGGTCTTAGCGGCAGAGTTACTGGTTTGCATGGTCTTAGCGGCAGAGTTACTGGTTCACATGGTCTCAGCGACAGAGTCACCGGTTCACATGGTCTCGGTGGCAGTCAGCGGTTCGCATGGTCTCAGTAGCAGTCGCAGGTTCGCATGGTCTCAGTGGCAGTCACCGGTTCGCATGGTCTTAGCGGCAGAGTTACTGGTTCGCATGGTCTTAGCCGCAGAGTTACTGGTTGACATGGTCTCAGCGACAAAGTTACTGCTTCACATGGTCTCAGCGGCAGAGTTACTCGTTCACATGGTCTCAGCGGCAGAGTTACTCGTTCACATGGTATCAGCGGCAGAGTTACTGGTTCACATGGTCTCAGCGGCAGAGTTACTGGTTCACATGGTCTCAGCAACAAAGTCACTGGTTCACATGGTCTCAGCGGCAGAATTACTGGTTCACATGGTCTCAGCGGCAGAGTTACTGGTTCACATGGTCTCAGCGACAGAGTCACCGGTTCACATGGTCTCTCAGCGACACAGTCACCGGTTCGCATGGTCTCGGTGGCAGTCACCGGTTCGCATGGTCTCAGTAGCAGTCGCAGTTTCGCTTGGTCTCAGTGGCAGTCGCCGGTTCACATGGTCTTAGCGGCAGAGTTACTGGTTCACATGGTCTTTGCGGCAGAGTTACTGGTTCGCATGGTCTTAGCGGCAGAGTTACTGGTTCACATGGTCTCAGCGACAAAGTTACTGGTTCACATGGTCTCAGCGACAGAGTCGCCGGTTCTCATGGTCTTAGCGGCAGAGTTACTGGTTTGCATGGTCTCGGAGGTAGTTACTGGTTGACATGGTCTCAGCGACAAAGTTACTGCTTCACATGGTCTCAGCGGCAGAGTTACTGGTTCACATGGTCTCAGCGACAAAGTTACTGGTTCACATGGTCTCAGCGACAGAGTCGCCGGTTCTCATGGTCTTAGCGGCAGAGTTACTGGTTTGCATGGTCTCAGAGGTAGTTACTGGTTGACATGGTCTCAGCGACAAAGTTACTGCTTCACATGGTCTCAGCGGCAGAGTTACTGGTTCACATGGTCTCAGCGACAGAGTCACCGGTTCACATGGTCTCTCAGCGACACAGTCGCCGGTTCGCATGGTCTCGGTGGCAGTCACCGGTTCGCATGGTCTCAGTAGCAGTCGCAGTTTCGCATGGTCTCAGTGGCAGTCGCCGGTTCACATGGTCTTAGCGGCAGAGTTACTGGTTTGCATGGTCTTAGCGGCAGAGTTACTGGTTCACATGGTCTCAGCGACAGAGTCACCGGTTCACATGGTCTCGGTGGCAGTCAGCGGTTCGCATGGTCTCAGTAGCAGTCGCAGGTTCGCATGGTCTCAGTGGCAGTCACCGGTTCGCATGGTCTTAGCGGCAGAGTTACTGGTTCGCATGGTCTTAGCCGCAGAGTTACTGGTTGACATGGTCTCAGCGACAAAGTTACTGCTTCACATGGTCTCAGCGGCAGAGTTACTCGTTCACATGGTCTCAGCGGCAGAGTTACTCGTTCACATGGTATCAGCGGCAGAGTTACTGGTTCACATGGTCTCAGCGGCAGAGTTACTGGTTCACATGGTCTCAGCAACAAAGTCACTGGTTCACATGGTCTCAGCGGCAGAATTACTGGTTCACATGGTCTCAGCGGCAGAGTTACTGGTTCACATGGTCTCAGCGACAGAGTCACCGGTTCACATGGTCTCTCAGCGACACAGTCACCGGTTCGCATGGTCTCGGTGGCAGTCACCGGTTCGCATGGTCTCAGTAGCAGTCGCACGTTCGCATGGTCTCAGTGGCAGTCGCCGGTTCTCATGGTCTTTGCGGCAGAGTTACTGGTTCGCATGGTCTCAGAGGTAGTTACTGGTTGACATGGTCTCAGCGACAAAGTTACTGCTTCACATGGTCTCAGCGGCAGAGTTACTGGTTCACATGGTCTCAGCGACAGAGTCACCGGTTCACATGGTCTCTCAGCGACACAGTCGCCGGTTCGCATGGTCTCGCTGGCAGTCACCGGTTCACATGGTCTCAGTAGCAGTCGCAGTTTCGCTTGGTCTCAGTGGCAGTCGCCGGTTCACATGGTCTTAGCGGCAGAGTTACTGGTTCACATGGTCTTTGCGGCAGAGTTACTGGTTCGCATGGTCTTAGCGGCAGAGTTACTGGTTCACATGGTCTCAGCGACAAAGTTACTGGTTCACATGGTCTCAGCGACAGAGTCGCCGGTTCTCATGGTCTTAGCGGCAGAGTTACTGGTTTGCATGGTCTCGGAGGTAGTTACTGGTTGACATGGTCTCAGCGACAAAGTTACTGCTTCACATGGTCTCAGCGGCAGAGTTACTGGTTCACATGGTCTCAGCAACAAAGTTACTGGTTCACATGGTCTCAGCGACAGAGTCACCGGTTCACATGGTCTCGGTGGCAGTCAGCGGTTCGCATGGTCTCAGTAGCAGTCGCAGGTTCGCATGGTCTCAGTGGCAGTCACCGGTTCGCATGGTCTCAGCGGCAGAGTTACTGGTTCGCATGGTGTTAGCCGCAGAGTTACTGGTTGACATGGTCTCAGCGACAAAGTTACTGCTTCACATGGTCTCAGCGGCAGAGTTACTGGTTCACATGGTCTCAGCGGCAGAGTTACTCGTTCACATGGTATCAGCGGCAGAGTTACTGGTTCACATGGTCTCAGCGGCAGAGTTACTGGTTCACATGGTCTCAGCAACAAAGTCACTGGTTCACATGGTCTCAGCGGCAGAATTACTGGTTCACATGGTCTCAGCGGCAGAGTTACTGGTTCACATGGTATCAGCGGCAGAGTCACCGGTTCACATGGTCTCTCAGCGACACAGTCGCCGGTTCGCATGGTCTCGGTGGCAGTCGCCGGTTCGCATGGTCTCAGTAGCAGTCGCAGGTTCGCATGGTCTCAGTGGCAGTTGCCAGTTCTCATGGTCTTAGCGGCAGAGTTACTGGTTCGCATGGTCTCAGAGGTAGTTACTGGTTTTTGCCAGGGCTGATGGATGGCGATGCGACGACGGACTCACTACACAGCGGATCTGGAGTCGGTGGAACCTCACACAGTGATTATAATGAATGCGTATTGGCTCCGCCGATTGATCTGCAGCCATTATGCATGCAGTGGAATTTAGGGGTAACAGGGTGTAGTCTGGTACTCCCCATCAGGTTATAATTTTGTTGGTGAGTGACTTGGACACCCTCTCTTCTGTAAAGCTCAACCAAATGGGTGTAATAGTCCATAAAGACAACAGAGTACACATTGAACTCTATGGGAAAGAGCCAATGAAATCCCAGGGTCTTTCTGAAGCTGCAATTTCCCTGCTTTTGTTAATTTGTATTATTAGCAGAGCTGAGCCCAATCAACACCTATATACCAAAGCACTGTTTCATAGGTCTTGTATTTTTCGAAGATATCCTGATATTGAATTCTCATTAAACATTCCAGGAAGGAGTTCTCAGAGACGTCCTGGTATGTAGACTTGCTAGATGGTTTCATCTGAAGGAGTTCCAAGATGGCACAGCCGATGGCAGCTTCAAAACATGGATCACCTCGTTCCACGACGCTGGACTGCACTATGAGAGGCCTTTGTGGGATCACTATGAACACCCTAAGGCGAAAAGCTGGGACAGATCTTTCCGGCAGTATAGCGGGACATTTGCTGGACGGCACTATGAAAGAGACTTCTTTGCCTTCCGATATCTGTAAGTAAATACCCCAATCCTCGCGTCTTTGCACTGGCTCCCTGTTCATTTTCGTATTGATCTTAAGATTTTTTTGTTTGTTTTTAAAGCTTTGAATGGACTGACCCCATAGTACATCAAGGACCTCATCCAAATCTATACTCTAGCGCTCAAATTAAGGTCTGAGGGCCAGCTCCAGCCCGTGGTGCCTAGAGTGAGACTTAAAACCAGGGGGGACAGGGCTTTCTCTGTGGTGGACCCCAGACTTTGGAATGCCCTCCTCCTCCATGTCCCAACAGCCCCCACGGTGGAGTGCTTTAAGTTTTGTGGTCCTCTGTGTCTTTTATTTATTTTACTACTTCAAACTACGTCTTTTATTTATTTTACTATCGGTTTGATTTTATTGTTTTATTTATAGCATCATTTTAGAGTAATACACCTATTATTTATTGCCGATTGTTATATGGAAATGTTTGTTTTATTGTTGATTCTATGTACAGCACTTTGGAGATGTTTTTGTTGTTTAAATGTGCTATACAAATAAAGTGGATTGGATTGGATTGAAGTAAAATCATGTAGAGTGGTTGTTTTACTGCAGTAACCTCCTCATAGACACTGTGTAGCTTAAGGCTTCAAGAAGTTATTTCTTCCTGCAGCCGGCGGATTATCTCAACCATGGGGGGCAGAACCCAATTTATATCTTTAAGAGATTTGAGTGCTTTTGTAGCCATTTCATAGTGTCTCTGAGCTGATCTCTAAGGTATTCTGTATTTTGGACCAAAAACTCCTTTGTATTCCGGTATCCATGTTCCGGACTGTCATTAATGTCATGTCTGATTTCCATCAGAGGTTGATTTAACTATGGTATATGTTCCTTTTCAATTTTCATGTCCCACACCATTACTTCTAGTTTGTGAACTGAATGTTGCAATTCTTCCAAGGGACAGGAGGTTACAACTGAGCAGTTAGAGAGTCACCATCACATAAATAAATATCAATTAGAGCCATTGTGTTTGAGCGAACCTCTCATTCCCGGGGTCTGAAGAATTCAATATGTTCTTGAAAACGTGCACGCCGATCGCTAATAAAAGTCATTCCACACGATTGCCGATTAGGGCGCAACTTTTGACGTTTTTACTTTTCGCGATTTCTGAAAGCTGTGAGACTAGTTACGCGCCAAAGTTTTTACGGAAGAATAATCTATAAATAAATAATAATAAACATGAGCAATAATAAGAGATGCCTCGCTGCTAAGCCGTGGCACTAATAAGCCCAATTAGTGTGCTTTTGCAAGCAAGCACACAAAAAAATAAGAATAATAAAAATAGACCCGGTGAATAGTAGTTAGTGTGCTTTTGCAAGCAAGCACACAAAATAAGCCAGAGGAATAACAATTAGTTTGCTTTTGCAAGCAAGCACACAAAATAAGCCCTGTGAATCGTAGTTAGTGTGCTTTTGCAAGCAAGCACACAAAATAAAAATAGTCCCGGTGAATAACAATTAGTGTGCTCTGCAAGCAAGCACACAAAATAATAATAATAACAATAATAATAATAATAATGATGATAATAAGTACAATACTTGGGTAAAAATACTTAGTTACTGTTTTACTGAGATTAACTGAACAAACCAAAGAGTTTCAGGTGTTGTCTGTTTATCTACATATATGAATCCAAATAATCCACCAGAATAACAAATAGAAATAATGGTATTTATCTGACTTGATTAAGTTACTTTATGCAATGCAACATATGAAGAAGGAACTGAACTGACAGGAACAATTAAAGCCTAACAGCAGATGGCACTGTGTGCTTTCTTCTTTTGAAGGTTTATCTTGTCTCGGCATGTCTTGACTGTCGGTGTGTGTGCATATGCACTCTCACACATGCACGACTGTAGGTTGTTTCCATGACATGAGGCAGTCACACAGGCTTGCATGTGTGCCCCTCTGCAGTTTGGGTAGGGTCTAGTGAGGCCTGGCACTCAGCAGCCAGCTACACCCTGTCTGACAACGCCAAATGTAGCTCGGCGCTCACCCACGAGGCTGCAGGAGCTGCAAGATTCCATTTCCCATTTGTCATTTTGTCACAGCATGCTTTGTTCACTTCATATGCATGGCATTATAGTTCCTGCAGAAGAACTTTTAGTTAATTTTTATCTTCTCTATCTGCTCTAGTTTAGTCTCGTCACTCAGCCGTGCAAAGCGGCCGGATGTCATGTGTCCCGGGCAGGCTGCAGGCTTTCCCAGCAGGCCTCTCTCTCTTCCCCTCCAGACGCTACACACACATCCCTGGCACAACCAGAGCCCTCTCACCCCGTCTAATACGCCCCACCCCGCTCGCCTCTGGACAACTGCTCTGACTCAAACGGATTAAAGATGACTCTCTTCTCTCACTTTCTTTTTTTTCTCTCCCTCTCTCTCTCTCTCTCTCTCTCTCTCTCTCTCTCTCTCTCTCTCTTGACTTCTCTTTTCTTTCCATGCCGGATGAAAGGCCTCCCAGACACCCACTCCATGCACATACCATTCAGGCCAGGACACACAGGAAGTCTATGTGCTGCACGGAGAGGAGGAGAGGGGAGGGGGGTGGGAAGTGGTGGAGGAAAGGAGGGAGGGTGGGCGCTCAGTACAGAGGGAGAAGGGGGGCAAGAGAAGGGCTAAATGCAAGTCATGTGAAGCTCATGAGAACTAACCTACAAAAGTTGGAATCTTGTTTTCCTCAACTCTTTGCTGATATTCTTTTGTTTCCTTTTTTCTACTGCTAATCTTAAATCCAGTGCAACTTCATCTTCATTTTCATCTTCACATCTCCGAGTTCCAACTTGACAAGAACAAAATACTCCTCTGTGCTGATTAGTCTGAAACAGAAGCTTAGTTATGTCGCTAACAAACACTAATTGAGTGAGGCGATAAATCTTAATTGCATACTAACTTTGTTGTTCTGTTTCTCTCATAAACTTTGGATGCAGCAAAGTCAAGGGACTGATACCAGATTCCTTACAGTTGTTTGGAAGATCTGTTTCTTTCAGGAGGCGCCATGCCATTTAGTTATGAGATTAGCTTCAGCCCAAATTTGCTGGAACTGTGAATAATTGCATCACGTGGAATGGAGTGCTCAGTGCATTTGTTACTTTTACAGGGTGTATTGCTCCAGTGTGTGTGTGTGTGTGTGTGTGTGTGTGTGTGGGTGTGTGGGTGGGTGGGTGGCTGACTGCAGCCCCAGCTCACAGGGAACGGCGTCACATCGCATGCTTTGAATTACTGTACTTTCGCGGCTGGTAGACAGTCTGCTGCCAACTGTCTCTCAGTGGATCAGACAGCTAACATCAACATGTGGGTTCTGCCACGAGTCCTCCTTTAATTCCCACTCACCGACTTTTTCCAACACACTTTCTCTATTTTGGATTTCTTTCACCTACGTCTCCATCCACAGCTCCCTGTCTCTATTTATTTTTTTAAATCATTTAAACTCACACTTATCTGTTTTTAATATTTATTCACACCATTTTCTCCCACGAATCACACAGTATATACAAGAAAAAACAGACACCGACACCCACACACATTCCTGCATGCAGCTCAACACAAACACACAGATTTGTCTGTGTGTTTACACAGTTCACCAGGCAGCTAATCTTCACGGCACTGCTGACTGAAGCCTGTCTTTTGTCGGAAAATGCTTTTTAAAAAAACAGTCAGGTGACTAATCAGGCCACATTACAACAGCTAGATCACTGCCTGGCCCCTCCTGTGAATCCTGCCCAGGTGGTGCCAGGGAAAGTACTGATGACATCACTGCCAAAGGTTTCAACAAAGACAAGCATTCCTCAGTCAATCGTAATCCACTTTGTTAATATACAGCCTGACTTCAACCAGACAAAACCAGTCAAGAGGCTTTTCTGTCTCACCTCCTGCTCCCTGCTGCACTTTTAACCCTTTTTTTTTTCAAACTCACAAACAAACACCTTCAAGGCCTTGATGCAGATCCTCAGACTGCGTGTGTTCGGAAGTGTGAGCTGACTTGACAATAAGACACTTGACAATGTATTTCCAGTATATTTTGCCAGGAACTCCCACACCATTTATCTCCTGCTATTGTCAAGTGACTTTAGGAACTTGAGCTGAATATTTTCCATTGGTACTCAGAGGTCATTGTTTTAAAGATACACAAAGGCACTCTTCAAAAGTTCTCTATTTTTTCACTGTAAAAAATCAACCAGTATTAAGGACATCACAGAATTGTGAAAAGTCCATTTTCATCAGTTTGCAAGAACAAATTGTAATTATAATTCTTGAACTACAAGTAACACACAGTGAAACTGAGAAGAAATTGAGTGTTTAGCTACATTAGCATTGTCAATGAGCCTGTTAAGGGCTGACATCAATATTTAGCACACATAGATCTGCTAGTGTGGCTGAACAGCACTACAGTCTGGATAGAATATACTCCCTCCCTCTTCTATTAAACCCACAATAACTCACTTTTTGGCTACTTGGGAGCACCATACTGACATAATCATCACTTAAGTTAATATGACATATGACAATGTTAGACATCATTTGTCTATTTTACATATCCAACAGATATAGAGCAACATTAGTATTCATCTGAAGTTCTGTTTGTGGCCATCTGGCAACAGTAAGTCTGACATTCACTCTTTTTAGCTTTGAGTTTGGTTTCCACAGGGAAATGTTTGGTTTTTAAGCTGCTAAATGCTCCACTGTATTCACCAGCAGGTAACTGCGTCTGTAGTCTGAAGTTTTTGGCTGAGCTCGAGGTATGGAAATGTTGATCAGTCCCCCACTTTGGTCCACACTGTAATGTTTTAACAACTTGATTGGCTTGCCATGAAATTTGGTACAGACATTAATGTCCCCCTCAGGATTAATTATAATACGTTTGATGGTTCTCTGACTTTTCTTCTAGCGACAATTTTACTTTATTCAATAATTTGTTAAATGGGCAAATGAGCTGCAAAGCTACAGCCTTAGTTGGACTTTAGCAATTTAGCAAATGTTTGCATGCTAAACTAAGATTGTCATTGTGAGCAGGTTGGCATTTAGCTCACAGCACTGCTGTGCATATGAAGCTGCTAGCGTAACCACAGACATTTAAAGAAGCCGTGTGTAGGTTTTAGTTGTGTCTAGCAGCAAGGTTACAGCTTGCAACTAACGGAACATCTTCACTTTCCAAGTATGCAAACCTGCGGTGGCCTTCAGGTAACCAAAAATGTGAAAGGTCTCTAGAGCAATTGTTGAGTTTGTGTCTTTTTGGTTACTGTAGAAACATGGCAGTGCAACCTGGCAAACTCTTTATTTAGATTTGAATGTCTCAAGTCAAAAATACAATGATTCTTAGTTTTAGGTGGTTGTACACCTAATTATGAAAGATAATTATGAATATTATATTCCATTTCTGCCAACAGATCCACTATATCCGTTTTTTAAGGGCCCTGGTAAGACAGACCACTAATTAGCATCCTGGTGAAGCTTTTTGTAATTGTTTTCACTGAGGGCTTTTTGGCTTTCTGCTTTTGCATGGTTGAGTGGCTCATGTGCTTGCTCTGTTTAAATTGTTGTCTTCAGCAAAAAAGCAATGGGCTGCTCTTTGTGTTTTGGATCTTGCAAAAAGAGAAAACAGTGTGGTGCTGATTAGAGTTTGAGAGTGAGGCGAAATAGTAGTGTTTGGCCGTAAAACCGAACCAATGAGCTAAAAGAAGCTAAAACACATTTGAGAAAATCCAGAGTCGAGTAATTATTCTCTGTTGGTTTCTCACATGAACGACCCTGTTGGAATACAAGTACTCATTGGATCCATTGTTAATATGTTCAATCGATTTGTTCAAGTCATTTAAAGCAATACACATGTTCATGTGTTTTCATTCTGTATGCGTGTGAAGGAGGAGCGTACTGCATAAATATCAGGCTTCAATCTTCCACACAGATGACAGAAACATAAACAACATCATCAACTTCTGTTAGGCTACGGCCTCTCATCTCAGCACAACATTCACACTGTGACCTTTAACCTTTGACTGTAAACACGCTGTTATGACCCTCTGGCTGTTGTTGTTGTTATTATTAAGAGCTCTCACAGAAACTGATGTGCGGAGGAGTGCGATCATATTAGCATCTTTTACAAATATGGCAGATGTTGGGAGCATAAATGCCACAATAAATGATTAAGTGTGAAAGTTTATTGTCCCACATGTCTAATCTGAAACTAAGATGTCGAGGTGATGTGAGGCCGCTGTTCTTGTCGTGTTCCTAATGTTCAAAGAATGTGAAACCATTTTTTACACAATTTCCTGTCTTGCTTTCTGCTATGAATAGAGCCTTATTGTCACTGCTATGCATTTTTCCTTTAATATTATAACAAAATCTAATCAAAATCAATTACTGGAAGTGCGTAACAGTCAGTGTTCCATGAATAAGGGAGTTTTCTGTTGTTATAAATATGGTAAATAAGAGAATTATTTAGGAGCTTATGTCTTACATTTAGTTTTCCAGCTTTTTCTGTCACTGTTTTTTTATTTTCAACCTTCCTAAACAGCAAGTGAAACAATACCCAGCAGGCGTCACAAGATAAGTTACTGACGCTCAGGAAGGTTTCCCTTCCCTTTATTTTTTCTGCCTTTTCCTCCGCAGGTCATTTCGGTGAAAAAACTCTCCCGACTCACAGCCATCTGCTGCACAACCACCGACATACACAAATATACAAACACACACCAGTGCCTATAACACTGCTCCCACACAGGATATGCAAATTACCCCTGAGCAACTAACTTTGGTAAAGTCACTCTCACTCAAAATACAGATGACAAATTGTAGAATTTCTTTCTGCTATGTTTGTTATTACACACGTCTGAACTAATCAACCCAGTGGCCATAAATACTGACTTGCTCAGGATAAGCCTGCAAATAACTCAATCATACACTTCCTGTTTTTGAGCACGTAGTCGGTGACCTCAGGAGGAGGAGCACAGGATGTGCTCCAAGTGGAAGATACAGATTTCCTAGATAGTTTTAATTGGGGCACATGTTTAACTTTGGTAGGAGGAGATGGGATGCATCTGTTGTGGAACTGGCTTTTGTGTTGTTTGTTCCAGAAATTTTGAAATGATTGTGTGGAAAGTGTGACTGATCACCTTCTCCCAGTGTAAATAACAAAATGTCTTGTTTTGTTTCAGCTCTTTTTTTTTTTTGCTGACTTTTTCCCTGTTTTAAGCTCAAAGCAATGGTATGCAGCTTTCTGGAAACGGCAAAACAAGCACCAGAATTTGAAGTACCTTAAGCTGTCCCCTGTCTCTTGTCTTAAGCCTTTACCAAAAGACAAGCATGGGCATAATGCACACACAACATACTTAATCCCGATGGTGATCCCTGGAAACCTTATTTTGCAGAAATTTTATGAGAATACCCAACCTGTTTTCTTTTGCAAACTTTTGGCCCAATAAATCCTTTTGAGACGACATAGTAGACCTACTGTGATTCAACATTCTAGCTAGCTACATGTTTATGAATACAACATTCGTCATTAATACTCTAACAGCTGTCTGCTAACTGTAGCTAAATGCTCACAGCTATAGTTAGCAGAAGGTTAAGCTGTTAGCAACACTTTCTCTCCATCACTCTAATAATTTATCTGTCTGCTAACCATAGAAGGCTTAAGACTGTGAACTGCTCAAAGCTAAGGTTAGCAGAAAGTTAAACTGTTAGCAACATTTTCTCTCCATCTCGATTTGTTTAGCCTTCTCCTTACTACAACTGCAACTTAGCCCTTATTTAGATCATGGCTGCGGTTAAGGCTTTGGCTACTGTTAGCAGAAAGCTAAATGATTAGCAACACTATCTCTCCAGCGCTCTAATAATTTAACCATCTGCTGAACTATTTGCAGCATTTTTTCTCTCATAATTTAACCCTATTCTAACCACGACGGTGACTAAGCTGTGTGGTCATAACTACAGTTAAGCCTTTGGTTACATTTGGCAGAAGGCTAAACTGTAGACAACATTTTTTTCTTCGCAAGTATTGACACATTTTTTGCAGGACTTACTGCCACCACTTCAGATAATAGGATAATTGGATACAGTGATGGAGATGGGGCCTAGTGCATTCCTATGAAAGTTGCTCAGTCAAAAAAGTCAACTGTGCTATAAATGATTCAATCATGTAGATCTTCAAGACTTTTCAAATGTTATTGAACTGAATCAATTTAATTTTGAATTCTATAATTCTATGGGGAAATGTATTTTTGGGCCCAATGGCACACTCATGCAACAGACCTGGAAATTGTAATCCCACCATCTGGCCACTATGTCAAATTGGCTTCAAAGCCCAACAAACTTCCTCTGGGCTTGTTCTGCAGCCTGAATGGAAGCGCAAACTCATCTGCATTTGTGGAGCAGCCAATAGGAACGCCCTCTCTCTGAAACAACTTGATTCGCTAAAGTCTTCTGTCAAGGGCTTCATTTTCTTAAACCTGAAAACAGAGCCAAAAGTAGGTGCAGAAGTCAAGCTTTCTTTTAGACTACTTGAATTTCAAAATGCTGAAAGGTTGTTGTGGAATTTTTGCACAATGGAGCCAAAAAATCCTGCCTAGTCTGATTAGCTTCAGCAGTTTACTGTGAATAAACAACAAAGTCATGTGAGAACTGACACATCATTATGTTTAACTGGTCACCTGTTATTTTAGGATACGCTATTAAAAAAAACATCTCTGATGTGACCAGATCATGCAGCTTTCATTAACTTTATGTCCATGCAGGCATTTTGCCATACTAACTGACGCACTGCTTACCATAATAATGTAACCTCCCCTGGACCCCGCCCCTCACTATCACGACTCTGGTCACAAGATATTTAACTAATGATCGTAATGTTTCATAACACAGTGTCTTTTTGTAGACTGAGAAGTGAGACATTTGCCAGACAGCATTTACTCTGAGCGTGTCTACAAATTGCCCAATCCTTCTTTCATCATGCCTCTGTCTGACTAATAGCGGGCAGAGCATTTATTTACACTGGTTGTTTGCCTCAGTTGTTTGTTTGTTTGTCGAGCTAATTATCTTGGCATGTAATGTAGGTTTGCCCAAATATCTTCTGTTTTCTCCTCCCCAGACAGACAGGTTTTAGACCCACTTTAGATAAGATTTTGTCAGCAGGAACCACATTTGAGAGGATGTTTGTTGTTTGATATAGGCGAGTAAAAACAGTGGAATAATGTTAGTAATGTTACTAAAAACTAAGTTGTTCCTTTTCTCACTGTGTTAAACTCAACTAAGTGGGAAAAACAGTAAAATTAAACTTTTCCTCTGTGTGTTAGAGACTCATAAAGTGTTCCACTGGCCTAGAGTGTGTATCTGTGCCAAAAGTCACTGGGGTCACTCATTCACTGGTGCTTCAACTTGTTGCACATTAGTTAGTCATTACTAGTTAGTTACACATTATATGTGGTAGTTAAAGGCTATAGTGAATTAGTAGATCAAAGCCTGAAATGATCCATTAGAGTTAGAGGTCTGCTTCAGTTTATAAAAATCAGTGCTGCATTTTCTCATTATTTACAGAAATAGTTGCAAACTAAAAGTAAGAAAAAATTGCTTGTTTTGTTACTTGTTTAACTTACTTAGGTACCAGCATCAAAATGTACTTGAAGTATCAAAAGTAAAAGTATATTATTTGAATATTTGTATTAATACATTTATGTAAGCAGCGTTTTAATTTCTGTAAAAAAATAAAATAAAATAGGGCTCATTCAAACTACTTCATATACTGTTATGAGGTTTAATTAAAAAATATTAATCATGTTTTTTTATGTTAAATCTGGATCTGAAAAGTAACATAAGCTGGATACTAAATGTAGTGGAATAAAAAGTACAATATTTGCTTCAAAATGTAGTGGAGTAGAAGTATAAAGTTACACAAAATGGAAATACTCAAGTAAAGTACAAGTACCTCAAAATTGAACTTAAGTACAGTACTTAATAAACGTACTTAGTTACATTCCATCACTGCTTGTACCTTACTCGAGTATTTCTGCTACTTTATACTTCTACTCTACTTAAATTAACATTGTATTTTTTTGCTACTCTGCATGTTTTTTCAAACACTCTTTACTGTGGAGTTTCTCATTAATAACTCAGTATAATCAATAAATAAATCATTTTTTATTATTACAGGTTTAGACAAGCGGTTATTGATTACAGTGTGTGTGTGTGTGTGTGTGTGTGTATATATATATATATATATATATATATATGTATGTACTGCTATACTGTAGATACACATGTCTACAACAACAAAAAAAGGTGGGAAAAAAACTTTTTTTTAAAACGTTTTAAGCTTTGTGGTGATGCATTTTCCATCTGATCCAAGAGGGTTTATAAAGAATTTATTTAGCTAAAGTAATATTAAAGTGTCAGTTAAACCAATGGAAACAAAAGTATTTTATCACTAGATTGTTTTGCTGTGAGTCTGGAAGTGTTGGAAGTATCAGCCATAGTGGAACTATATGACACTTGGCTTTGTGGTGCTCCAACACCAAAATTACCTCAAGATAGTTCCACAGAAGTTGTTGTCAGTTTCATGAAGGAACTATTTTCCTTTCTAGACTACATGAAACTGTCACTAGTTTTGGGGGATTATCTTGAGTAACCAAGTAAAGATTCCTGGAAAGACACATTGTAGTCGAGTTTTTCAAATAAATAAATAATGTTTTTGTTTGTTTGTTGTTGTTTTTTGACGCTTTGAGCCCCAGAAGGCAAGTGCCATCTGGTTCCATTATATTCAAAGAAAGCAGACATCTATATGGCCAATATTATATAACACTTCGTAAATCACACCAAAATAAGGTAAGAAAAAACAAATAATTTTGGGGGTGGGGGACACTGTCCCTTTAAGAATTTTCTTAACCCAGGAGCACTTCATCCTTCAGTTTATCAGAAAAAAATCTAATTAAAAATATACAAATATAGATATGCATATGTTTTTTTAAATGTTTAGTTTGAAAAGTAACTAAAGCAAATGTGGTGCAATAAAATGACAATATGTATAAGTAGGCTACCTTAAAATTCAATCGGTCTATAGTAGGCTACTGGAATTATTGTTTTTTTTTCTGTAGGCTACTTCAGTACATTCAACCAATGGTAGTAGTTCTACTTTTACTTATAGGAGAACTTCACCCTTTGTTTAGCAGGGAAAAAAATCGAAATTAAAATTAACTATTCGCGAGATGCATATTTTTAATGTACTTTATTACAGTCCACCACTCGTGGCTTTTACTTATCATCACACTGTTAAAATAATCGCAAAAAAGTCATTTTTTGTAAAAATTGTTTTTTTTGCCTAAATCATCATGACTTAAGCAGATTTATTATGCTTTAGTCTATTTAGTCTATTGCTATTTATTATTTATTAAGTCAAAATAAAATGTGACTTAGGCATTTTTTTGAACATGCCTTTGTAATGCTCATGATACTTGTCATGTCATGTTTCTGACAGGCTTATGTAGACACCGTCAAAATAAAGTGTTGCCATATCTTGCTTAAGTCACAAAGGCATGTTCAAAAATTGCCTAAGTCATTTATTTCTCTTCAGTTACATAATTTACACACAGTGTTACCATTATGCCAATAGCCATCCTTTGATACATCCTTTTTGAGTGAAATGATCAATAAATGTCATAAGTTACACTTTTGGTGAAGTTTTGTGTGTTTCCTGCAAAACTTGAAAAAATTAGTTAGGCGATTATTTTAACAGTGTGCCGTTATATAAAAGTTGAATTCTTCTTCCATTACTGCTAAATAGCTCATTATTATTCTAGGTGACGCGCTGTGATTGGCTCCTGGGCCTTCTGACGTCACACGCGCCCCAAGCCGAAAAAAAAGAGTTCAGTCCATTTGGAGCTCAGACCGTGTCTGCCTCAGCTCCCAGAAAAACGCTGTAAAGTTTTGTCAGTGACGAATAAACTCATGAAAGAAACCGGGTGACGGATAGTTTCAACGCTGGACTTGTACGACTGTTCGTCTTTTCTCTGTAATTGTGATTTTTAAAGACACTTTCAAACTGGTTGGTTTGTAAAAGCGGAGTCGCCGGGATTTCCTCTCTCTCATCTCGAAGTTCCCAAGATGAACTTCGATCCGGCGGTCGGGAAACTTTATGTGAGTAAACACGACTTAAATCTTGTTATATGACTTTATATCACTCTATTTGATTGGCAGCAGTTCATATTATCGTTATTAAAGTGTTGAAATATGCTTTAATTTCGGTTAACGTCTTATCTTGTGTGCGCTCGCGCTCGGACAGTTACATTATTGAGCTCATAATTCGAATAACGTGGATTTTAAAATTACGTCATGACGTCAGGAAAGAGTTATTAAAATAAAACTGTATTTTTTATTTGAAGCTTTAGCGATACAAGTGTTGAGTATTTTGGGAAGCTGTGTTGTTAAAAGAAATCACGGCCAGGCCTATGAACTTGTTGAAGATGAAACAAGCCCGGTCATTGTCCCGCAAGAGCTCGTACACAGGAAGCAACTTTTTGTTTGTTGTTGTTGTTGATTTTAAAGTGTTTGTTTATGTAGAGAAGAGACTCATTTGAAGCTTATTCTTGGCTCCTGTTTCTGGTTACATGTGCTGCATCATTCAATCATTCCCCCCTTCCCAGCCTCAACGTTACAGCCACCATCTGTGTTGGACATCATGTGGTCATATTGTTCAGACATCCAGCATATGATGGCTCTCTTGGTCTGTCACAGCGGATGTAGCTGGCCCTATAGGCACTATTAATAAGTGCACTGCAGCTATGGCTATGGCTATGGCTGTTGAGTGCACTTTTTTTTTTTGCTCCAGCAAGCTTTAAATCAACTTGGGTGAAGAGTGTGTTGAGAGGCACGGGGTTTGAGTAACATGTCTGAAGCTGTAATCAGTTTGACCCCAGAAAAGCCAAGAATTCACCTTGCCAGTTAGTCAATTAAAGCCATAAAGTTCTCTCAACAGTTTTTCCAGTGAAGTTTATTCCACTCTCAGACTCTCACAGAGACGCCTTTTCATTCCCCGGCTGTTGTTTTTTTCCATCTATGCAGCACCAAATCCTGACACTATAAATACTGTATTCTGACTGTAAAGGCCAATTCATTTGGATTAATGCAAAATATGTGATTGAATCCAACGCAGGAGAGTTCAATTCAAATGCTTAAGTTTTATATTACAGATAGAAAAATGGAAAACACATTCCTAATGACAGAGCAAATTAAGGCTTGGCTACTTTTGTGGTTGATAAGGGCAGCAGTGGTAGTCATTAAGCTGCAATGTCGTGGCATTTCATAACAGATGCTTTACTATAGTGCTCTCCCTCTATACTGTAAATGTAGCTGTTAAAGTAAACGTAACATCTGCTGATGTGCCCGGAGCTTTAATGTTTGTTTTCTGCGCTGTCTGATCTGTGTTTTAAGTCATGCAGTGTTCCATTACTGAAATCAGATTTACTTCTCCGGGTGGCAAAGTCAATGTTTATCTCTTCTGTAAACCACAGTACATTCTAGAGGCCTCGCCAGCAGGCCTTGTTGCTAAGGGACTATGGGGAAACTTCCACCCCCTCCACCCCCATTCCTCCCTCTCTAATCCCCCCCTACACACCCCTTCAAATTGCCTGAGTGTACGTGCCTGGCCGTCCAGTAAACTTCCTGTCTAGAGTACACAGATATGCTGATATTAGTGGCATCAATTTACTTCTGAGAATTGTCATGCCCATGCAAATGTACACTAGATTTTTATCTGTGATTGCTTACTGTGCGTCTGGGTGTTGGTTCACACAGGAAATATCCCTCCATGTCTCTGTGGACAACACAGACAAGTGGAGGCCAAGCATTGTCACTGGGGACGAAGCAGTGGTCAACAAATTGGCCGCTCTAGAGTTATTCTGCAACTTCTGCTTATTGCTGCTTTGTATGGTGACCATGTGAACAGTTCTAACGAAGCCTGTGGCTTAGAGAGGCTACATGGACACTTGAATGATGCAATGTGGTGCAACCAACTCAGACAGATACCAGGTGGTTGTGAGTCTTTTTATGTTTTTGCCTGTCACAGTTTCCAGGTATTTATTCTAGAGAACACAGATAGTGTTTTATTGTAGGCCAGTCGATTAATCTGACGGGACCTCCTGCTGCTGCTGCTGTTGTCGGCATTGTGAATCACTCTCCGGTTATCAAAGGCCTGCTGACTCACTCAGGGAGTGCCACCTGCTCAGGTGCGTCCCACACGCGTAATGCATACCAACAGAGGCAGGTCAGCACTCACATGAATGGTGCAGCTTTGAGATAAGTGAGAGAGAATTTATTGTGCGTCAAACATTACTAGGTAAACAGATTGACTTCACCAAGCTTCAGTCTGATGGGTTTTTTTTCCCCCAACCTATATCATAGCAACCAATTCCATATCAACACACATAATGTCAGGACTACTTTGTGGTGCAATTCTCTCATACATAGCTCTCCCATAGGTGCAGAAGTCATCTGACGGGTCATATCACATGAGTGTACTATCCTCTTTGAGGACATTATTCTAGGAATTGACCCTGTTTGGTAAAGGGTGAAAAGCTTTTCTTAGCTTTCCTCTTTCTTTCATAAACTTTTCTATTTTTATTCTGCCTGTTTTATGATGATTTAAGCTGGGAGTGTGAAACTCAACGGAGGGCATTCTTTTCTGTGTCAGAAAGTGATAATTATTTTGAGTGTGTAGTACGTACGTTAAATCATTCTTAAACCATAAAGTATAATTAGAGGACTATTCAAAACCCTTGCCAAATGATAATAAAGTAAATGTGGGTATTCAAAATAATTCAATTACTCTTCAATAGCGCTGTTGTAAACTTAAAATCGTTTAATGAGTAACAATTTTTTTGATGCTTAGTTGTTTTAATCAACAGATGTGTAAAACTTTCTCCACAAAGAATCATACAAAATTCAACTTTAAATCTTGTGTTTACCAGAGATGTGCTCATAAGTTCATAGTAGGTCATCACAGCATGAAAAAAGAACAACAATTACGAATCAACAAAAACCATGTTCAACTTAGACCAAAACAACTAAGAAGGGCTGACACTGATGTTTAAAATAACAATTTAAATGTTGCAATTAAAATCTTTTAACTAATACCTCAATATCAATATTGCAAAATAATTTAGGATTTTGCATAAACAATCATCAGTAATGTGGATATAACATTAATGTATTGCACAGCTCCAATACAGATGTTTTGTTGTTTGTTGTTCTCTTTGAAAGCACAAAATAAGTAATGCAAATCAATGTATCAAACATTCTTTTATCAAATAAAAGATTCTTTTTTAAAACAAACACTCCTTCAGGGTTTTTCAGCTGCTTTACAACTACTAACTTTTTCAGTACAGAACCCAACAACACATTATTTTATGAAACATAAATCAAATTATATTAAATGTAATTTCTGTAATTTCCCAGCTTGGGATAAATAAAGTATATCTATCTATCTATCTATCTATCTATCTATCTATCTATCTATCTATCTATCTAAAAGCAAGTAGAAACATGGATAGGACTATCTTTCACATTTTGTGTTTTTCATAGGATGAACAAAACAAGCAATTTGATGCACATTATCCACTATAGACAAGCTGGAGAGCTAACAATTCATTAGTCATGATGTGATCAGCTGATTGTTTGATAATAATTATAATCTTTAGTTGCAGTCCTACATTGTTTTAGGTCAAGAGGCAACAGGGTTATACAGTGGACCTCCCCTCAACTAAGGCGGAGAAACAAACCGTTACCAAAAAAATCAGCCTTGGAGTCAGCATTTCTAATCTAGTACATTTTGTGTCAAAATCATCAAATATCTGCTCACAGTCCACTGCTGGCTGTCCGCTGTGTGCACTGTTCATACACAGCCCTAGCTCTGTAAATGGGAAACAAACAAAGTGGTTTGGATAGAGCCACACAACACTATTCCAGCCAAGCGGCATCTGCCGTGTTCATGCACAGGACAGGGGAAAGGCAATGGGAGCAAGAGTCCAAAAGCCAATAATTATCAATTTATGCTAATAAAAGGCTATAAAAACTGCAAATACTCACATTTGAGAAGTAACAACATGTGAAATTTTGAAATGTTTGCTGAAAAAATTAGTTGAATTATGAATACATTTTCAAAATAGTTAATTATATTCGATCCAGGGATGTAACTGTGAAAACAACATGTGGTGTAACTCAGGGCACATTACCGTTAAAGAAAGCATCTTTTAGATAGATTTGGAACTTCTGTTGATAGACTCAGATTCAACACTCCAGTGCTTTTAAGTGAAGTTTTCCACTGGGATTGATAATATCTGTCTGTATGTTCATTCGACAGAGAGGAAAAATGTGCCACTATTGCCTTAGTCCGGGACAATGTGACACGTGTTAAAATTACATTTGTTTTGGATTTTGGGAAATATCTCTAGGACACACATATCTCTGGACAAAGTCAGCTGTCAGCAGTTGGTAGACTGGTCCTCTTTATTAAGTTAAATCATGTGAAGATAATTCATAAATTGTATCTACCTGAGTGTATTAAGTGTTCTTGTAGTTTAGATTTAATAAAAGTGTTTTCCCCATTTCTTAAAATTCACCACTGGAAAAAAAAACCATCTCACTCGAACCATGCATTCAGAGGATTGTTCCTCCCCTAACTCTGTTGATTGATATTGTTTCAATTCTACACTGTGGTCAAGATACAATAGACATTCAGCAGTACCACAGATAAATGACATAATACGAAGCCAGAGTAGCTTATGGATGCATCAGTGCTAGATCCTCTGGCTTCCTGCTCTCCTGGATGAATGAGCAGATTATAACAAGTTTAGAGTCTTAGAACAAACTCAACCTTTGTCTTGAGAATGGACTACTGTTTATAAAGACATAAATCCAACATAAATTCCAGCTATTGATGGTCACTTAAGTTCTTGTTGACCTGGAGCGGCAGCCACATATTCTACATTTTTGCAGTGATGTGTTTATAGAGAAGGCTATAAACTGCCAGCGCTTCTTGGGCTTTTTTTCCTTTTAACACAAAGACAAGCTTTAATGGAGCTAATGTGATTGTCTCTAGAGCGAGGTGATGGATCCCTGCACATACTTTAATCTATTAGTCATCCGTTCTTGCTCTTTTCATTCTCACCCTCCTGGGGTTGTCTTATGAGTCGCCACTCAGCTTTTCTTGTGATGGGCCTAATCAGAATTTGAAAAGGCTAAGTTAAATTCAATTTGTGGATTGACGTTCAAATTCAGTGTCCCTGTGTTCAATGGCACATGACTCACAGTGGTGTTGCATACATGTAGGAGATCAGCAGCCAGCCCTGAGACCAGCTCAACCTCACAACACAAACAAATTGGAAAATATGTGTCACTCTGCACCTGCTTACAACTTTTGAACCCTCCAAAATTTCAACAGCCCTTTCTCTTTCAGTCATCAAAACAATAGGCTTATTTTCATGTGGTCGACATCAACGTCAGCATTTCAGTCATTTCAACAACTTGTGGCTACAGATTGACTGCCAGGAAATTCATTAAAACTGTCGTCATCACAGATTGTTCTCGCATTTTCTCTTTTTTTCTCAGAGACGAAGGTGAATGTCACCTAACCAGCTTGTGACACACTGTCACGCTCCTGTAATCAGTGAAGCATACCTCCTGAGGAAACTCAAGAATTTGTGTCGTGGAGCTGCAGCTTCCCTGAGTTATAAATATCCACCCTAGCGGATATGTTGTGGGTCCAATCGGGTGCTGGGCCTGCTCTGAGGCAGGCTGCTGTGGAGGGAACAGTGTGGAGCTGAACCCTGCATGAAGCCTCTGTATTGTCTCGAGCTTCCTGTGCTCCCTGAGAGGAGGGGGCCGCCGCTTTTCACACGCTCCCACACATACACTTGCATGTGTGCTTGTGCACTGTATTTGTACGTGTGTGCCGTTTTTGTGGCTCAACAATGCGGTTTTCACACTTTCTTGTCTAACTGCTTCAAATTGACACGGGAGTCATTGCCTTCATTTTATATCATTCAGCTTCATAATGATGAATGTATCCGAGCCTGGCTGAACTTTGGATTCATTTACAGTGCTCTAGCAAGTGTCAAACGTCTTTCTCTTGACATAAGCTGGGCTGTTCATGTCTTCATCATCCAAGACAGGATGTCGGTGTAATTCATCACTCAAGGAAAGTCGCGCATGGTCACCCCCCCTGTCTCCAGGGTATGCCAGGCTTTATCTGTGCAGCAGAGAGCTTTCACTGTCCCGTCAAGGTCAGCCTTGAGGGATTACATTTAACAGTTGTTGAAAACACTGTAGTGTATAGTACATATTGCCTGAATGTGATGAAGTTTAATTTAGGGCAAATCGTATTTGATGTCTTTTTTTCTGGTTAAATTAGATTTGTATGTTTTTTTAAAGCCAAACTAATTTTGGACATTAGTGAAAACTAATGCACTAATGACATTACACAGTAACCAATGCAAGACACTGTTTCTGATCATTTTGGTATTTTTCTATTTACCTCATGTTCAGATCTCATTTTATCAGTGTGGCTCCTCTGAGTATATTGTTGGCATCAGTCATCATATGACTGTCAATAATTTCATCACAACTCTTTGATCTGTCTTTACTGTCATATGTGGCTACAGTTATGAGTACTATATCTAGCTAGCTACCCTGTGCAATTACCAGTGCCACTCACTGCAGGGTTTCTCTACCATTTTAAGGCTTAGACACAGCACCCACCCAAGATGTTTTAAGCACCACAGCCAAATGAATGTACAATCAATGTGAAGAGCATCAGAACTAGCTGAATGATTTTTTTAATTGATCTAATGGTGGTAGTTTTTATTTATTTATTTTAACATTTTGGGTGTTGTTAATTATCTGCTCTACAGTAGCTTATCCAACCTTTTGTAGACATATATGATTATGGTAATGTTTCAAAATAATGTGAAATTGCATCTAAGTCTTCATCAAAGCTAGGGAATACGCTGCACCACAGAGAAAATTTAGCTCTAACAGCAAAGAAAATCTCCAAGTATGTGGTGGCACATTGCCAGAGTAGATCAATCTACAAGAAATATAAAGAGCATAGTGGAAGTATGGATAAATGACAATCTACGTGGCGTTTTAAGTGGGGCTTCACAGATAAGGAGGTGAGGAGTATTGGCTCCTGCAGGTACGAGACAGATACCTGCTTGTTTGTTTGTGTTTGCTTTTCTCTTGTGCAATTTTATGGCTGGTTAAAAAATATTTCGGATGTGGAATTTTTTTCAGGTTACCAGCCATTGGAAGATAGGTTTCAGCATTTTATAGTTTAGGGTTTGCGGTTTTGCTTTGAGAGAAATTGGTCTAATTGTGCACCACACCGACTTGATGCTTTTTAATTGACAAGGAGACATGATGATCACTGAGGATTTCATTGGTAAATTAGCTGTGCTTCTAAACAGCAGCTGCAATGCAGAGAGTGTAATCTCCTGTGTTATGAGAACGGGCTGGATGTTTCTCTTTCCTGTGGTTGTGGGAGGCCTTGGTGTTTGATAAAGACGGGGCTGTGGTAAGGTCAGAGGAAGACACATGTCGTTGACATTTGAACTGAAGTCAACATTTCATATTTAAGTCATATTTAAGTCAGACCAAAACAAATTTACAGCTGGTTCAAAACATGTTTTTTCTATCCTCCAGTTTGTCATGTGCTTAAGGCCTGAAATAGCATCTATTGTTATATGGAAATAAAGCAGTAATGGTTCATAATCAGTGTTAGTTTACTTGGTGTTGACCCTCTAGCTGCTAACCATCTATATTAAGTTAGTGATGGTAATATTAATAAATGTTTTCAGATAGATTACCAAATCATCATAGAGATAAAGTTGCACTCAAAACCTGCATTGAATTGATTTAGAATGTTTTAATGGACTGCGTGCTGAGAAACATCAATTTCTTTAAAAATATAATTATAGCAGCCTTAAAATTAATGTTTTTTTATATTTCAATTCGATATACTATGCACTTGGCTCATGCATAGAAATATTTCAAATGTAAACTTCCTAAGTGCTTTTTTCCTTTCCATCATGACGTCTGAGAGGATGCATGTACAATATCATAACTGTCACAAATGTCCTGTAATTGATTAAAGAAAAGAATTGGCTAATAAGAAAAGCATGATATGGGGAGTCAGGTCTTACTCTGCACATATAATGAGGTACATCATGCTGTTCCTTATCAGTTGGCTATGATTGAAATCATCTGTCCAATATGAAATAAAGGCGCCCCCTGCTATATTTGTGTGTGTGTGTGTGCAAGAGTTCATTGCATTTTCTGTTCAGCTCTTTTTTTTTCTCTCTTTTTTTAAATAATAGAGTTCACTGTAATTCCCTCAGGGATATGGAGTGATCACAACTCTCTAAATGGCCCATTGATAACCTAGGTCAGCTGAAAGGATGTCCTGTCATTAAGTCACAAATGCATTCTCAGTGTATTCGGCATTTGTAGAGTTTGTGCCAGGGCAATTTGGAAGAACCCAGGGTGTTTAGAGGAAGTGGAGGATAGCTACTGTTGTCAGATAAACAGAGGCTCCCTCATTATTTTATTGTAACTTTTTATTAGTTTTACTTGCATCCACACAATCATAGTACTAAACTATCATACATACATACTGAAAGCATGACAATAGGATACTGTTTCACCACAAAATCTGCAGCCAAGCCCACTCATTGCACAGAGGATAGAGAAGACTGTGAAGTGGACTGAACCACTTCAGCCAGGGATTGGAGAGTTTCCAGGGATTGTGGGTTTGGAGGGCTTTCGACACTGAGGTTATGGTCACTCTAGTCTTCCTCCTCGCTTGGTTATGGAGGTAAAACTAAGCCACATTGTGGCTACCCATAGTGTTTATGTATACAGTGCATTTCTGCCCATGTAGTTTAGCAGCCGTAGGACATTACTGTGGACACATGTTGATGCCATTGTTAGTTTTAGATAGAAATATCCCACAGCAGGATTCCCTCAGACTTACTCAGCTGTGTTTGTTACAAATTAATGTCGGACAGAGATTGTTTTTCATTCTCTCATTGGCACATAGAGAAGTGATTATGTACTGGTATGACTGCTATCCTATAAACAATCCCTCTATAAACCACTCTCAATATCAATCACAAATTCTTCTGTTTGCTTTTTGTCTCTTTAGAGCTGCAAACAACAAGTGGATCAATCAATTAAATCAGTTGCTTTGCTTTTAATAATTATAAATTAATTTGATAATCAATCAAGTCATTAAAAAAAAGCCAAACATTATCTGGTTGAAGCTCCTTTAAAGCTGTGTTGGTAGTTTTCTGTGTTGTTTTTCGTGCGTGTGTCACTGGGCAAAGGAAACATGATAACCTTTCTGCACATTGTAAGTGGTCTGAAAGAACGAAAATACTGTCCCACCAACTGGCTCTGTTTTCAGGCATAGGATAATCTAGCCCATAACGGGTGACTTTGGCCAGTCAGAGTTAAATTTCAGAGAGTGGACGCTTCTATTAGGTGTTCTTCAAATGCATGTCTTTTTAGATGACAAAAAAACCTAAATAAATGGCAGAAAGTCCTGCAGAAAAAGTTGCTCTTCCAGTATTGGCAACAACTGCCTGCACTGCAAAGCAAGCCAAAAAAGAAGACTGAAAACTTAAAAGAACTCTTACTTTAAACTTTAAAGAAGTCTTTTAATAAAGAGCTTGAAATTGAAAGGTGTCAATAACAGCAAAGTGTTTTAGAGATGGAGAGAAAATGTTGCAAATAGTTTAGCACTCTGCTAACTGTAGCCAGAGGTTCACGGCTGTGCTCATGTTTGTGTAGCTAGCTAGAGCCTTGAATTGCAGTGTCATCTCAAAGGGCTTTACAGGCCACACGTTTGCAAAGAAAACAGGAAAGCAATTCTCATAGAATTCATGATTGGGATGATTGAAATCACTTGCTGGTACTGGTACAGGTGTATGAAACACGCATGTGACACATGCATGCATATGCCCATGCTCATCTGCCTGGAGAGGCTGAGGACAAAGAGGAGAAAGTAACAGGAGTGAATGTGAGGATATGCTGATTTTCTCTGTTTTTTATAATTTTAAACTGAATATTTGGGGGTATAGACTGTTGCTTGGAAACAATAAAACATTTAAATGTGTCACCTTGGGCTCTGGATAATTTTTCACTCTTTTCATGTGTATTATACACAAACAATTAATTGATTAATTAATCGGCAGATTAATGGATAATGAAAATAATCACGCGTTGCAGCCCTACTTGTCTCTTGTAACGTGACTGGAGTTTCTGCATAGCATCCTTCGTCTGCTAAACCTGACAGGTTAGTTGTTGAGAGGGGCTGCACCTGGGCGTATTTTGAATCACGGGTCCAAGAATGAACAAAGACTGGAAATGATGTCACCTCTATGCTGTCTATACATCTTCACTATCAAAGAGACACCTGAGTGTAAACTTTTGATTGGCTGTGTGATTTAGTAGCTACTTACAGCTGGATAAATACACTTTTGCACACTCAGTCCAATTTCACATTCTACTTCTACTTTGTAGGAGTGTAGGATTACCTTTAGTGTGCTCATTCTTTCCCCAGTTGTCTTATTTTCCCATCTTTTCTTTCCACTGTGTTGTCGTGCACATGTGCTTATACGCAGATTTCGCTCTCTTGCCTTTTCACACGGCCTTCTACTTACTCTTTTCCCAAGTCCATGTCTCTCTTCATCCCCCACCCTGCAGTCATACACATAGTGTATTCAAGTCTAAAGACTCTCCCTGTGTCATGCAAGCTGTTAGTCCCCCCCCCCCCCCCCCCCCCCCCTCATTTTATCTCCCTCCCCTTTTCCTTCTCTCTTCTGCCTCCCCTCCCTCCCCAGAATGTTTGGATAGATCTAAATGGTGTGATTGTGACTGCTCTGCCGGCCGTCTGCCCCTCCACGTCTGCCTCTCAGCGTCTTTGGAAAGTCTGACGTGAGCAGAGGGAGAGGAAGAAGGGAAAAGGCAGAAAGAGAGCGAGAGAGGGGAAAGTTCTTTTGAACAACAAGGCATGGCGGCCCTCCAGAGAGCCAAGTCTAGCGTCAGGAGTCAGTCTCAACTCCAGCCTGTCCCTCTTTCTCTACCTCTGTTTATCTGTTCTCAGTCTTTATTCCTCTCATTCTCCCACACTGTCCTTTTAGGCAACCTATTCCCTGCAGAACATCCCATCTTCAACTCCCTGTCTACAATTTCTCACATTGAATCGACCCTCCTCCTCTTCTTTCTCCCTTCTCAACCCGGTCCTCTCCACCCTAACCTGTTCCTTTCTCTCCTGGTCTAGTAAAGGTGGAGGGGCTGGTTGCACAGGAGAGACAAAACCTCCAAATCTAGGCCTCTCATTTACCCAGGAGGTGTCGCATTGCGTTTGAGGCGCTTCATGGCGGTGTCACATGTCATGGCATTCAAAGAGTCGGGGTTTAAGAATGTGGGTCATTTGAAGTAGAGGCACTAAAGTGTGTTGTTTGCCAATGAATGGGGCCTTCTCACATTGACATGGTGAAAAGCGTGTGAATAAACACCAGCGCCTGGGGGCCACACTAAAGTGTTCGGCAGTATTCTTCTCAGTACCCCACCTATACAAGCCTGTTATTATCTAGCACATGAATGGATTTTCGGGAATCACATTTGATATGGGCACTGTGCTGGTGTTAGCTGAGATACCTTATCAAACCCTTTCTGTTACACCCACAGCAGAGGAAACGGGAGTCTCTGCTTTTTCAACCTCTCCGCCAAGAAAACCAGATCATGGAGTAATTAAGTTTGGTTGCCTGTTGCGCTGCATGTAGTGAGTGTATAGCTCTGTATCCAGGGTTGTTTTGCCTCTAGTTCTGACCAGCTGGATGGCTCGCTTAATTGCTTTCCCACGGCAGATGTTCAGATCAGATGGTTCAAATTAAGCCGTAGATTGCTCACACAAGGTTCCCTATGAAGATAGACTCTCCTCTTTACTGTCCTTCATATAATGACTTTGAGTGGGTGAGGCTGTAAACTGTGGATACACAAAGCTAATGCAAAGCTTTTATCTTTTTTCCCCTTATTTCTCTCCCTGCCCGCCTCCACCTTTCTCTCCCTGACCTCGATGATTCAGGTGTTGGTGGCAACACTCCTCATCGGGCTGGTTTGTCACGCAGCAGAACCTCCAGCGTCGCAATGGTCCAGCGAAGAATACAAAAATGTCACTCTTCGACGACACCGAACATGTGTCGAGAATGAGCAGTACCTCCACCAGGGATTCTGCTGCCACAATTGCCAGGCTGGTAAGGAGAATCACATTAAGCTGAATATACAGTAGCCCTTACAGCTCTGGTAACAACCAAAAATAAGAGAAATGTATGCCTGCTACTACATTTAAACCCTGAAGCTCGCCCTGATTAACAATCCTCAGATACTGATCTATCTCAAAAACTGAGTGCAAGCTAGAAAGCCAACCTTCAGAATGGCATTTTGTGTGAAGAGTCAAATGTCAAACCCATAACCTGAACTGTGTCCCAAATGAGTTTTGCAAATATTCAACATGGTCTGGAAAGAATGCATGATAGCCAGGAGCAGGAGTCAAAACTGCTCCAACTCAGCAGATCGGAGTGAGGCACAAAGTGAAAAGTGAATAATATGCAGTGGAGGTTATTTTTAATTCCCAAGCAACTAAAAGTACACGCGATCATTAATATATTATGTAAAGAATTTGTTACTGTTCAGCTCCGAAAAAATATTTTGCCAAGATGCAATTACTGCACACGGCTACAAGCGGATTGAATTCATTAATTTGCCATTTTAAATTCTAAGAAATAATTTTATTTGATCAACGGCGGTTTGGGTTTTGGTTCACATTCACTTCAATCAATTTTATCAACTAATGCTTAATTTGTAAAACACATGCCTCTTCATCAAATTATAGTTGCACGAACATTCAAATGCCACAGTAATTAGTACCCTGAGGTCACTTTTACAATGCTGTTTGTGTATGATGGACTGAGAAGACATTTAGGCCTACAAATCTAGAGATGGTTCAAAAAAAGAGCTCATGTAAAGTTGATTTCTTGTGTGTGAAATCCAAAGTAACAATGTAAATGAGGTCTTCACAATCTCAGCAGTTGTCACAAAGACAAACAAATAGTTAAGATAGTTATTAGATATTAAATGATAAAACAGAGCATTGTGGCCTCTAGAAAAATCTTTTTTATCTTGGGTTTTATGATTTTTCCCCACTAATGTGATTCTGTTGGCTTGCATTCTTCCCAGTTGGTCAGTCATCTCCATATAGTTAAAAGCCTCTGTGACCACTTAATACTATGAAATGATAGCTGTTTGCCTTTTTTTGTCAGTATGAATTTTTATATAGCCATGGAGATACTGTCTTTGCCTTGAGCTAAAGCGAACTGTATCACCCCTGAAATAACCACAATACCAATACTATATTTACTGATTACTTATTGAGTTCATCCAAGGAAGTATTTTCTCTCTCTTGCATTTTTAACCCATTCTCTACTGTGTCTTATTTTTTCATGTGTGCATCAGATAAACCTTGAAAACACATGAGAATCAAGTGGTTTTATTCACGGCATGCGTGAACTGAGTATAAAAAATTCTAAGCACTTGCATTTGACCAAGTGGAGGAGTTCAAATGTCTGTGTAGTTTAGTGAATCAGTTCCTGTCCTCTTTCTGGTCTCCATGAAATGCAGACATTAACTTCCAGGAAAGCTCGTGCAGAACTGGGAATGAGCATGAGTGAAGTAAAAAACAAAGTCCCACCCCTCTGCACTTGTATCAAATCAAACTGCTCTTCTCTTCTTAGCTAAAAGCCCATTGGTTTACAGTTAAGAAGCACATGACACAGTGTGATCTCCGTGGTATGTCCTGTCCCAACATCCTATTTCAACAGGAAAAACATCACATTTATGTTGTCAAGATGCACAATTATATCCATACAATTTTTAATTTCTGCAAATTTTTCACATGAGCTGTCGTTTGATACTGTTCTTGTTTTGTCTACAGGAACCTTCGTGCAGAGGGGATGTGAAAGAGACCAAGAACACGGGACCTGTCTTCCCTGTGAGCATGGACAGACATACACAGAACACTCCAACGGGATGAACCGCTGTTTGCCCTGTACACACTGTCGCTCAGGTAACAAGATTGTCTCCATCTCAATGTGAATTTCACAGGATCATGATTTTTGTTGAGTGATAGACTTGTTTTGACAATTTTAACAAATTATTTACTTTTAACATTTTGGTAAGCAACTTCACAATGAGGTCTGTTTAGCCTAACTTTTCCCACCCATTTTTACCAAATGAATAGGGCATTTAATCTAGAAAGTGTCAGCTAATAATACAAAAAAGACTGTTACAATTACCAGAGGCTACGCTGTCGTCCTCAGACATCTTTTCTTTGTCTGACCAACAGCCCAAAACCCACATTTAGTCAGTTAACTCAAGAAAATCTGAAGCCAACTACACAGAAAGGTATTTGTGCAAAACAAATTACTTAACGATCAATCAATCTTTAACCAATGTTTGCTGTTTTCAGCATACATTTATGGTGTAAATGTCTTTATTTACCAAAAAAAATGTAGTCAAGCACCAGGTTACATTCAGTCTAAAAAATATAATGGAATACAATGCAGTAAGGCATTCAGGCATTCTGGATTGTTTTTAAATGCCTTTATTTATGAGGTGCACCTTAATGCACTATGCAATCTGTCTGTGCCCACTGTCCACCATTTTTAATTACTTTTGTGGAAATTTGACTAATTAATTAATCAATTATTTGTTTTCCCATTTATGTGAAAAATAGATATAGGTGACTATAAAAGACATGTCTCTCGTAATGGGACCCCAGCCCTGAAAATATGTGTTTATGTATAACTACAGGATGCATCACGTTAGCTTACACCAGGAAATAGCTTTGTTAAATCTGAAAACTGAGAATAAGTCTCAGGTTGTTCCAAAAAAAGAAAAGCAATAAAATAACACACAACTGACTTGCCCTTTAATTCCAAAATAGAGTCTTCTTTAATCCAGTGTGTCAAAGATATATTGTTTGGGGAAAGTCAATACCTTTTTGTCTGTGCCCCCGCCTTTCAGATCCACTCATGAAAATGTGATCTTATGATGTTACACAGAGTAGTAGGGCGTGTCTTTGTTGTTTTGTTTCGTGGGCTGAATGTGACCATGTTACCTGTCTCTGGAGATTTGCTTGTGTTTCTGTCCTACCTGGCTGAACTGGGTGTGGCTGTGTCTCATTGTCTCCCACACTGGGCGTCTTTGTGTCCAATGAAAGGCTGCAGCTACAGAAAAGAGACTACTGTTACATAGGATGTGTTTTGTGCTCATTCATTGCGGTTTTAAGATAGTGCTTTGTGTGAAAAACTCTAGTTTTAACTTATTAACTAACCACGTAATGATAAATAGGAGCGTAGCAAAGGCAATGTGAATTAAAGTTTTAAAAGTTGCCCTTGCTATGCTCTACTTGAACTTGATATGAACTGTGCTGCTTTACTGTAACAGTGAAGAATCTCCTTTTGGGAAATATCTTCTTTTCGACAAAGCTACAGTTAATGATTTATGGTGCTTGTTGGAACTTTGCTTTCCCCAGTTTTGCATTTTTTTCTCTCTAAAACAAAAGCCTTATGATAAACATTGTGGAGGGTGTTTCACCTGTTAAAGAAATCTTGGGGATTTTTTCAGAACATTTTGTTGTTCATTATCTCTTTCAGACATAAGTCTGTTTGAGGACAGTGAGTCGGGTTCTGTACGTGTGCTCGGTATCTGTCTGTCTGTCTGTCCGCAGTCACCTCTCATACTATGGAGACTGTATGCTCAAGACAATTTTTGAATAAAACTACTTTGTTGACTGTTTAAAACCGTCATTGCCGGCTTACTCCTCGCTCCTCTTAGGCAGCTATTCTCAACCTTGGGGTCGGGACCCCAATTGGGGTCGCGAGATGATTTCTGGGGGTCGCCAAATCATTTTGGAAGTCAGCTCTGTCTCCACTGTGTTAAAGTGTTCATGTGTTAATGTGTTTTAGTCTTTTTGGTCATTTCATGTCTTTTTTTGGTCATTTTGTGTGGGGGTTTTTTTTGTCATTTTGTGTCTTTTTTGGTCATTTTGTGTCTTTTTGGTCATTTTGTGGTCAATTTGTGTATTTTTTTTGTCATTTTGTTTCCTTTTTTGGTCAATTTGTGTCTTTTTTTGGTCATTTTGTGTCTTTTCTGGTCATTTTCTGGCTTTTTTTAGTAATTTTATGTCTTTTTTGATCATTTTGTGGTCAATTTGTGTCTTTTTTGGTCATTTTGGTTCCGTTTTTTGGTCATTTTGTTTCTTTTTTGGGTGATCTGAACTGTGCATGATTCTGTTCAGTGAACGGGGGTCGCGGACAACATGCATGTTAAATTGGGGGTCGCGACTCAAAAAGGTTGAGAACTACTGCTCTTAGGGACTGAAATTTGACTCAAAATGACATAGCAATAGGAATTTTCTTGGCAATTGGGTAGGCTAAAAACAAGCTTTACATTATGAGTTGCAGGTCATATTTTGGCCTTTGTCGTGGCCAGGGGGGGTTTCAACATTTTCTGCATTAAATATTGTGTAAAAAGTTTTCACATTGTCACATACTGGACAACAATTTTAGTAGATACCAATATGATTGTGATTGGGCAATATTGGCTGATTGATAAATCTATTGGACTCTAGTTATGATCCACCAAAGTTAGTAAATATGAGATGAATAGATCCCTGTTTTTGTTATCTTTGCCACCACCTTGGCTAGGGACAAATGAGGGAGATTAAACTCATTCTTTGTTTGGGAGAGGAGAGGGGAGACACACATGACAGAAATCTACATTATACTGAGTGTGGTTATAAGATGAAATTCATAAACTACTTAGATAAACGGAAAGTAATCTGGAAAAAAAACCTATTCATATTCAGATTGAGCTGAACAGACACTCTGATTCTGTGCCCCACCCTCCACACCCCCAACACACAGACTTATACAAAGCACCTGCCAATTTAATAAGAATTACATAATCAAGAAATTGTAGTGTATTCCTCAAAACACCAGCTGCCAGACTGGAAGCTGAGTGCTGACTTGTTGACAGTCTGCCACTTCTGAATTTTTTTTTTTTAATGGAGGTTTGACGCAAATCCTATTTAAAGCTTTGTTGCTCACTCCTGCATGTTTTACTTTCCAATTATCACCGAGTGTAATTATGTGACAAAACTGAAAACCATGATTTGTCACTACACTGAGCAACAATACCACTTGCTCCGTGCTGCGGTACAACAGGCCCTACGCAGAATTTGTGTCTATATTCAATGTAAAAATGTGTTTCTTCAGCACAGCATGAAGGAAGCAGAAAGTGTTGTCAACAGTGTGTGAAATGGCTCCACTTGCAATAAAACTAACAACAACAAAACTTGATTTCTAGCTTGATCAAATCAAATAAATAGCAAACAAATGTGACACAATTAAGCAGATCAACTTAACTTCACGAAATATCATCAGCAAGTCCAACAAAGTCAGCTTTGTTTTACAAGTATTTGACTTTTTTTTTTTTGTTTGCAAGGAACTTAAAAAAGAAAATCAATAGGATCATTGTTCACAAAATTCAAACCATGAACACTTTTAGCATAATTTTTTATGTGACATATTTTTACAGTTAATAACTTGTTTTCCAATATGTGTGTGTACTGCAGTCCCAAAGAGATGATAGTGAGCTATTGGGCTGAGTGTTAAACAGCTGTGCAGTAAATGAGATAGTCCCAGAATGTCTACTTTAGAAATTAACAAAACAGCCCCCAAAGGAAATTGTTTTCTATTGGAAAATTGTCATTAAATTTTGATTGTTATATACAACTAAAATTATAACAATCAAGCCCATTGTCCCAATAACTTGGCAGGAGTAGCAGTTAGGAACTGCTCTGATAAACCGAGCAGCTGTCTCTCTGTGTGACTGTTTGGGTGACAGTGAGTGCAGACACTCGTCAGCTCAAAAAACAAGAATACTGACAGATAATGCAGAAAACGGTACTTGAGGTTATTTAGAAATGGTCTTGTTTAGCTATTTATTTGTACTATCTGATTTTATTATTTATTTAAATGGTCAGCAATTTTCTGATACTGTACCAATCTTTATATACCTACTTATCTTAGTTTTTATTTATCATTTATGGGTCAGCAATTGACTGACACAGTACCAATATGTATTTAGCTATTTATTTTATTTTTAAATAATGTTTAGTGTTCATTTCGCTGTTTATTTCATTTCTATTCATTCTTTATTTTCTCAGTGTTCATTTTAAGAACTTGTTTACAATGTGTCATTTGTTTAAGAGAGCAGCCATCTGATCACTTTGCATAGTCATTTAAGTACAAAATCTACATCGAAACCATCATATTGGTAATTCTTTTCCCCTCTAAAATCGGTATTTGTATCGGCCCCAAAAATCCCATATGATTCAGGCTCTATTATTGTCCAAGTTGTTGCTGGGAGCCATCATATCATTCCATATATAGTCTTGCATAGGATTGCATAAGGCACAGCTGTGATATCTACGGGCCCATTCTACCCAGATATATTTTTAGGTTATTATGATCATTTCATTGATAGTCACTTACAATTAATGACAGAACAGAGGCAAAGAATTAGGATGAGACAGAGAGAGGACAAACTCTGTAAACTTTACGTGTTCTTTACTTCAAATCTTTTAGCTGGCTTGGACCAGTCAACTCATTTAATACTCGCTTCCACATGTATAAAGACAGAATTTTCTTAGCTCATTAACAGAGCCCTGCTGACACACCCCATCAGTTTCCTGATGTTGTGTTTGCAGGCAGATGACTAATTGTGGACTTTGTGTCCCAGGAAAAGTTGTCTCAACATGTGTCCTCATATACTTGAATCCAGTCATAAATTTGCCCTAGAAATTAATATCTGAAAAACTACCTTACAGAGTTCTTTAAAACCCTTAGACAAGTCAGCTCTTTTTATATCAAGTCATGACATTTTTTGAGTGAAATTATAGGAAAATTAGTTCTTACAAGTATTACAAGATAGCAAGAGCATGCTCACTTTTTGCAACCAACCCAACCTATTATGCACTTTTTTTCTCTAATTGGAAAGCATGGACATCAAATTTCTGTGAAAGGTCATCCTGTGGAGGTGGACGGCTGGTTTGTTATTAATTTTGATCATATCTTAAAGGCCAGGGCTACTGTCTTTTCAGGTCTCAATTAAATAAATGAACCATGCCTGATTCTCCACCCCTTATTATCCTGTTAAAATGAGGCAAATTGCATCTAAGAGGAAGACATAATTGGAAACCCAGTTATCTAACTTAGATTCCTTTTCCCTCTTTTTTGTAAAAAAAATTACCACATAATTGCAAAAGGCCGACAAATAACCTCCGACGTCCACCATGTTACCTCTTGTTTAACATATGCCAGTGGTCACAGGTTTATTATGAGTTTGCACAACTTTTCACGCTTCAAAGAGTTAGGTGACAAGTTGTAATCTTCAACTCAAGGTTTCCTTCTAATGGGGGGCGAATGTGAGGAACTGCAAGTTTTTGTCTCTCTGGTCACAGTCAGTGGGTATGAAAATGTTTTGAAGGAAAAGCGCAAACTGAATTTAATTCACACCTCACGCCTTCCATTTCACTTCAGTTCTGTAGTTGTTGTTTTTTTCAGAACAGTAACTCCTGCCTTTTTTGTCAAAATGTTTCTAATTTTCTCTGTATTTTAGATGTTAGAGTTCTGCAAATTATTTTCTCTAAATAATCTGTCTGTGTATTATTGCCTAAAACTTCACTGTAATTTATGACCCAGAATATGTTAAATCTTCACATCATATTGTTTTATATCTGTCTGAGTATTAAATGTGGGAACTTACTGTGAAATATGTTATTTGATGAGTGAGTAAATTGGTCTGGTGTTTATCTCTGTATAGATTCATCCATTTAATTTGACTTGATTTATGTCACGCAATATTTCACCAACAAACTAACGCTTGCCTTTTCTTCATGTTCACAGATGAGATTCAAACTGCTGCCTGCACCACAACTACAGACACCAGGTGCCAGTGCAGACCAGATACCTTTTGTGTCCCAGATCAGGCCTGTGAAGTCTGCAAACGTTGTGCCAAGTAAGTTTCAGTTATTTCTTTCCTGTTACAGTTTACAGTTCTACTCTGTGATCCTGTCACTGGATAATAACCTTCAAAACCTAGGATTACATTCAATAACACTGTTTTTTAAGTATTATGCTACTATTTTTTTTAAAAGCTAAACTTCAGCAATTCCTGTGGATGCCAACTACAGTATGGTTATGGCTAGGGAATGATCAGGGTCATAACAAATAAACTATGGTACACATGCTTGGTTAAGGTTAGAGTTGGATGACTGTTGACTCACTGTACAAACTTCCCCTCGAAATCAGTCCTGAGCCTGTGCCTCTGCAGACTGACATTTGTATTAAAATAAAAAAATAAAAAGGCTGAATGTTTGTCTTTTACATTTTGTGTTATTTCTCTATGTTTGACCACACTTTGAAATGTGTTTTTACTGAATTCTCTGTGTATGATTTGGGTTTTTTTTCTCTATGATTCACTATTGCATCTATATTTTATGGTGTTTTATTTTGTGAAGCACCTTGTAACTCCAGTTTTGAGATATGCAATAGCAATAAAGTTTGTATAATAATAAAGAGCATCCACCATCACAACCTCTACACTATTAATGTCTGCCTCACTACAAAGAACAGAGCACAATACTTCCAGTTGCTGCATTAGCACCGAATGTCTGTGTTTGATATAAAGCATTCAGTGCCAGCTTCCCCAATATTAATATAACTGTATGTTATTCCAAGGCAGCATCTTAAACAGCTAATTAATGTTATTTATCTTGCAACCCAATTCACATAGAGTCCCTGAGTTGCAGAAAACAAGTTTTCTTGTGTGCTTTACAGGTGCAAACCCGGGGAGGAGGAGATAAAGAAGTGCACCCCGACTTCTAACACGGAGTGTCGAAAACGTCATCTGTCCCCAACAGAAACCTCTCCAGCCCTTTCTACACCGACCCCCTCTTCTCCAGCAGACATTGGTAACCTTACTGTCTCATGCAAAGCCTAGTGGTTAACATTATTGGTTATTTTTAACCTAATTATACTTTTTCATTGATTTATTTCTGTTTTTTCTTCCCCCAGTTGTCCCCATATGCATTTCCCTGGCCATTATCTTCCTCATCTCCATTGGAGTGCTTCTGTGGTGGTTTGTGATTAAGCAGCGTTCATGTGTAATACCATGTGAGTTGACATCATGTACTCTCCTTTTGCACTGCTGTTTTATTTATTAAGAATGTACACGGTCTAAACAAAGTCTTAAAAGTTTGTAATATGCTTAGTGATTTCTTTCAAGGTTAGGAAGATGCATTAATTTGAATACATTCCCTGAACAATGCTTTATTTTCGAGATAAAAACCAAATACATTTTAATATTTTAATTTAAAGTATCCCTTAATCATTTATATTTAATCTGCTCATTTTGTTTATTTGATCCTATATGTTGTTTGAACAGATACAGATATACATGTGCTCGCAGTTATATGCAAACCTGTTAACAATTTATAAATGATTTCTTGTGTTTAGATTTGTCCTCTGTTGATATCTTACTTTGGAAATTAGCAAGCGTTAAGTTTTTATAGTGAAAATATTCAATCAAGGGTACAATAAACAGCTGTTGAAATACAGTCAATATACTCTGATTTCTTTGGGTATAAACTGATCCTGTAACCTCTATTTTTTGCAGTTGCATCAATAGCAACATTTTAGACGTGATGATAAAGGCTTTGAGAGTCTGGGCGTTTTTGGTTTAAGTGTCTTGAAAATGCTTGAAAAGTGTTTGTATTTTACTTCATGAACCATGAATGTATTCTTAATGCTGTTTGTCTGCTTTTAAACAGGTTTGAAGAGCCACTGTGACTCCAGTGAAATTGTGAAAATTCCTATTGTAAGTTTTTCTTTTTCTGTATGATTTCTCTCATGTTGTGTAGCTTTTTCAAGGCCTTATAATATTAGTTACTATTGTGTGCTAGAAGTCAGAATCACCACAGAGGAGCTGTGGTAGAATATGTCACCATTTTCCATCCTTCACTTTTTCCTGGTCAGGACGAGAGTGGAGCCACAGCAGAGGAGCGGCAGAACAATCAGAACGCAGGCCTGGAGGGGGAGGAGCCCCGTCCGGAGTCACGGCCCCTGCTGCAGGAGACTCAGTCTGGGATGACCAAGGCCTCCCCTCCCCTTGAAGATGAAGACCGAGGACTGGGAGACAGTTTGCCAAACACCACTAGTTCGTCTCAAACTAGTTTGTCTGCCCTGCCCACAGCAGCTTCCTCTGGGAACACCCCACACCAGAGCCCCACTGCCATCAGACTGCCACCTGCAGACATGGTGAGGGAAGCTGTAGGGAGGAAAAAATATTTTAAATTCATCAGAAAGCATCTTACACATTTAAACAATTTTTAAAATTCTGATGTTTTATTTTTTAAATTTTGCTCACCTGTGCCACCGTCCCTTACATTTGTATTTTATGCTGCAGGATGATCCTCTGCAGCATCGATTGGTGCCACTACTAGGTAAGACTCCTGCAGTGGGAGAGATTTCCTCTCTACTAAACATATTTTTTGCCACTCAATTTACTCTAAAAGGCAGCTGTAAACAAAAAGCAACAGTTCAGTTTTACAGTTCATGTAATTTCAGAAGGAAGTCAAATAAAAAGGACCTCCTCAAGATCTCACATTATCTGCTTGATGGATTATTAATCTCATGACAGTCAGGCCGTGTCTGAACCCTCCGGGGGTTGGAACATGCCGTCTTTTTTGCTGTTGTTTTTATCTCTTGCTAAATTAAAGGCTATACAGATTTGTTTGATCCTCTTCTAAAACTTTTATGTATGCATCGCCTAAAGAAAAATATCTTCGAAATATAGGAACAATGTATACACTGTCAGGGCGTCGTGAGTTTTTTTTTTTTAGCTTTGTGTTAAGTGTTAATCCTTTATAGGGCCATTATAAGGAAACATGAATACATAAAAACATAAAATAATCCAGAGTTTCTGTGTAAGCAGTAGGGATGTGTTTATTTTAAGCTTTAAAATGATTTAATCTACAAGGTTAAACACTTTATGAAAAATATTCTGTATGGTATAAAAGCCGTTTGAAATTGGGGGAAAGCAATAGCATAAAAACAGCATAATAAAAGTCATAAATAAATCAGTTATGAGGGAAACTACCAATAGGCAATTAGGCCTACAACAAAATGTAGGACAACTGATAGACGTGACATTGGATGAACACTTTTATTAGGCTATTTAACCACATGGCAACTCTACTTATTAAAATCGTGAAACACTTTTGTTCAGTGTAATCAACATGTCAACATTTTTGGGTGAAAGGCAAGACCTCAGGCGATTAACAGGTCTAGCGGGTTAAAAAAAAACGCTCACAGTGAGCACAGATGTTACAGGAAAACAGATACGCCTTTTTTCAACAAATCAGCTCAGTTTTTGTAGCGGTTTCACTAAGGATTCTTGGAACCTTGATGATTCGGCAAACCAGCTGCACAATAATGTTAAAAGTAGTCGCTGCATGATGGACGATCACATTGATTACCTGCAAGCTTCTGTTCAGTTATTACTTATAGAAGCATGGACCAACTAATAATGATAAGAAGGCATGAAAGATTATTTTTTAGACTTCAGCCCCTCTTTTAGATCTTTAAAATATAATAAGACCACTTAAGGTCAAGGAGAACCTTTCCAGGTTCTGAACCAATTTAGGTTCAAACGGTTAAAAATTGGGAGCATAAACCAGAACTGAACCAGTTCTGTGTTGGTAAAAAAAGACAGCTGAATATTTAATCTGATGTTGTTAACATTAGAAGATAATGATAGCATTTTTTTTGTATAAAGCAACATTTTACTAGGAAGGCACGGCATTTCAGTCTGTAATTTATTTTACACCATTACTATTACAATAACTTTAACCAACTTGTATTTCCGGTACTGACAAGCAAGGGAAACAAGATTTAATCAACTAGTCGACTAAACAAGCCCATCACTAGTAAACTGCTTACATTGTTTCATTGTGTGTCTCACAATCTTAATGTTATCTCTTCATCTCTGTCTTTTAAAGGGTCAGAAAAATCCCTGAAGAAGAGCTTCGATTTGTTCGATGAGTACCTGGATGTGCGGATCCACAACAAGTTCTTCAGAATGATTGGAGTCAGCGACAACCACATCCGGATCGCGGAGAACGGCGCCCCTGGTGACAAAGTGTATGAACTGCTGAAGAACTGGATGCAGCGGCAAGGCCTAAAGGCCGACATCAACGACCTGTTAGAGGCTTTGCTCAGTATGGACCAGCGACGATCGGCCGAGAGCATCGCCTCTGCGGCCCTGCAGAATGGCTACTACAAGCATGCAGGCACACCCTGAGAGCTGAAGCAACGGGGCACTGCGAATTAAGTTAAACGCAAAGTACTTAAGACAAGAAAAAACTAAAGCACATAGGCACTGTCGGTGGACATTGTGTCTCACGAACAGGCTTACCTCTCTGTGGCTGACCAGCCATGTAAAAAGCCAGTAGTTTAAAAAGAAAAACACAAAAAGGGGAAGGTCGAGCTGTATTTATCAGAGCTCTGAAGATGTTGACTACTTGCCAAATGCGGAGGCGTAATAATGAAAATGAAGAAAAAGTTCACCAATTACAGCCATTGCTCAAAAAAGAGAAGAAGGTGTTCGCATCCGCAGGCAGAAATGGCTGCATGTTTTAGGCTCTAATGAAGCAACATGCATCCAAATACTGAAAGCTTAGACGTCTCCGGGCATGTGTCACACATCTGGTCCTCCACCCAGATCACAATACACTACCTGGAGACGAGGATATACACTGGTTTGTAGGAGTGGCATTAGCTGTGTCACTAATACTGTGCCTCTTTGATGCACTGACCTCTGGCACATGTAGGATTGAAAACTACAATCATGCTATATTTGTTGTTTTATAGATTTTAGGCTTCTCTGAAAAAGTTCATGAACATTTTCCATAGTAGGAAAATATTGTCCATTTGTTATAACAGTCAATTTGCTGCCTTACAAATCATTTTGATAATCTAAATTTATTTAGCTATCATGATTTCATGATGTTCATAGAGCGTAGTGATTAAAAGATGTCGTAGATTTTTGTACAGTCAAGTCACTTTTTGGAGAAATGTTTTCAGTCTTCAGCTCTTTTTTATGTTCAGTGTTACTACACACACACACAGACACATCGTAGAAGGAATTTCACAAGCTGTTTCTGTTGGAACAACTGTTAATAGTTTAGTTTCCATAATGTTTCCATGTAACTTCAAAGGTCATGTTATTTATTGACATATTTATTGTAATGAATAATAATTAACTTTGATTATTTATATCATTGCCAAAACAAACAACCCCGGAGAAAAAGCACGGCACTGTGTTTGTGTTGTGATAACGTTCAGCTCCGGGGCAAAATGACTGACATCAAAACATTTTCAAGGTGTGGTTGAAACTTGCAGTGTTTAGTTTAAACTCCTGCTTGCAACACTGTGATTAGTGTTGCACTATGGTTCACACTGTCAATGTGTCAATGTTGCGTGTGCCATTTCTCCAACACATTGAGCAGAGTGTGGAGACTCTCGTGATGCTGAATGCAGAATGTGTCACTTTAAATTGGAGTTAAGGTGACGCCAATCATAGGAAAAAATGAGGATTGACCATGAACAGTCACGTCAGCTGTGACATTAGTTGCAGGTACGGACTGTTTTGTCCTGGTGAGACAAGTTGGGTTTATGACAATATAATACAAATTATAGAATTTACAGCATAAGTTATGTGAAAATCTCGTTCATATCCAGGCGAAGTCGAAATCAGATTTGGAAAATCAGAGTTGATACCCAGCCCTAGACAAGATGAAGGAAACTTTTTTTTCTGGATTTAAAAAGCTAAAATGTATTTCCCTCTTCTCATTCTGTCACATGTACATATACAAAATGTCCAGAGAGCATTAATGCCTCACAAAGTGTATATGTGTATATATGCAGCTCTATTAACAAACCAAAATGAATATAGTGAGATATGAAGTTATTAAGAACAACAGAAACACCAACCAGAGCCATTGGCTGTTGAGGTTGTGACCTTTTAAACTAGATTTTGCTCATTTTTCTGCAGTCTCTTATGTATAAAGGAAAGAGTTACAGAGTTATATATTATTGCTGAAGAGTGATGCTACAGTGCTGGCACTGCCATCTATTGACAGACAATGAAAATACAGCCAGCATCAATTTCTAGGGATCCTACACACCACTCTCACTAAACAATCTGCCTTTAAACACTTCTCAACTCTTTTTTACTTTGGCCTTTATTAAGGCAGCATAACAGTGGAAAGAAAATGCATGTTTTGTTCACTCTCTGGCAGTTCATGTGAGTGTGTGTCTTTAAAAAAAAAAAAAAAATGCGTTTTCTCTTTTACATATTTCATTGCGAGTCCTAAGCTGTTCAATTAACTTCCTTTTCACTTTTGTAAAATAAAATAAAAAAGTTCTTTTCAGTGTTTCCGTTAAGCCATTTCCCCCTTAGTTATTGTTTGCTTGTCATGGATTTCAGATATAAATTATGCAATTACAACAAAGCTGTTTTTATGCCAATTTTAAATAAATGTTTTGTACAGATGAGAATCTTTGAGTTTTGATTTTTTGTGTAGATCATTCATGGTGTGATTGATTTTATGTAATAACAACAATAAAATTATGAACTTTGAAGTACTTTAAAAATTAGAGTATATGTGATACAAAATTATAACAAAGTATAATACAAAGAGGTCATGCCAGCAAAAAAAGGTTTCAGTGTTTATTGCAAAAAGTGCCCACTCCTTCACAGATCAGATCATACATAAACCAAAATATATATTATCATTATTATTATTATTATGAAAAATCAAAAAGAAAATTATTACTTCTATGTTATGGACCAAAAATTGTTTTTGTTATTTTCAGTATTCTGCTGCACAAAAAAAACAACTACTTACATAAGTATGCTACTGCAGAATTTAGAAAAATAAAATGAAAATATAAATTAATTGCTTTTCTTTTTTTTTCAAAAAAATAATGTGTGGCTTAAATCATTATTAAAATGCACTACTTTAATAACTTTGCCACTGCAAATTTTAGAAATAAAATAAAAATATGAAATATTAAATAACTGCTTTCCTTTTATAGTCAAAAATATTAATATGTGTGGTTAAATTTGTAATTTCAGTAATTAACTGCAAACTACTATTTGGAATACTTGGCCAATTGGCTACTACAGACTTTAGAAAATAAGAATTCCTTAAAAAAAATGCTTTTCTTTTATGCCTTTGCTACTGTAGAATTTAGAAATAAAATACAAACTAGGCCTGCAAGCAGGACTGAACGGGACCGAGCAGAGTGGAGCCGTCGGAGGAGGCCACGTCGGGCGCGGCCACGTCGGGCGCGGCACTGTGGGCTCAGTCCCTATGCGTCCCAAATGGCGTGTCTGTATAAAACATGTTACTTCCTGTAGCCAGCGGGGCGCGCTATGACTGTGTGTCAATAATGACATGTGGGTGTGGTCAGGGCTGGACCCTCATCAGGTGTGGGAAATTTGGGACGGATTGGACAATGTATGGTCAAGTTATAGAGTCTGGTGTATTATGGCGAGATGCCATATTTTGCCGGCATGCCACGCCCACATAGTGTGACGGTCAGTAAAGCTTTTGATAACTTTTGATCCCAAAGGCCTTGTGATGGTACTGACCAACTTTGAAGTCAATCAGGCTAAATCTGTAGGAGGAGTTCATTAAAATATGAAATGCGGTCATTTAATGAAAGTGAGCATGGATAAAGCATAAGGGGCGGGGCTTTATGAATTATTATCATTTAGAAGTGTTAAGGGCTGGACTCTGATGAAGCATGAGAAGTTTGGAGCAGATCGGACAAAGAATGGAGAAGTTATAATGATCTCGTGTTTTATGGCGAGACGCCATATTTTGGCGCCATACCACGCCCACATAGTGTGACTGTCGGTAAAGATTTGAATAACTTTTGATCCCAAAGGCCTTGTGATGGTACTGACCAACTTTGAAGTAAACTAACCCTAGCCCCAACCCTAACCCTAACCCTAACCCTAATTAGGGTTAGGGTTAGGGTTAGGGTTGTGGCTAACCCTAACCCTAACCCTAACCCTAACCCCAACCCTAATTAGGGTTAGGGTTGTGGCTAACCCTAACCCTAACCCTAACCCCAACCCTAATTAGGGTTAGGGTTAGGGCTAGGGTTAGTTTACTTCAAACTTGGTCAGGACCATCACAAGGCCTTTGGGATCAAAAATTATTCAAATCTTTACCGACAGTCACACTATGTGGGCGTGGCATGGCGCCAAAATATGGCGTCTCGCCATAAAACACGAGATTGTTATAACTTTTCCATTCTTTGTCCCATCTGCTCCAAACTTCTCATGCTTCATCAGAGTACAGCCCTTAACACTTCTACATAACAATTTGTTCATAAAGCCCCGCCCCTTATGCTTTATCCACACCCCCTTTCATAAAATGACCACGTTGCATACTTTACATAACTTCTCCAACAGATTTAATCCCATTGACTTCAAACTTGGTCAGTACCATCACAAGGCTGTGGGGAACACAACTTATCAACACCTTTACTGACCTTCACAATATGTGGGCGTGGCATGGCGCCAAAATATGGCGTCTCGCCATAAAACACGAGATCGTTAAAACTTTTCCATTCTTTGTCCCATCTGCTCCAAATTTCTCATGCTTCATCAGAGTACAGCCCTTAACATTTCTATATAACAATTTTTTCATAAAGCCCCGCCCCTTATGCTTTATCCACGCCCCCTTTCATAAAATGACCACGTTGCATACTTTACATAACTTCTCCAACAGATTTAATCCCATTGACTTCAAACTTGGTCAGTACCATCACAAGGCTTTGGGGAACACAATTTATCAACACGTTTACTGACCTTCACAATATGTGGGCGTGGCATGGCGCCAAAATATGGAGTCTCGCCATAAAACACGAGATCGTTATAACTTTTCCATTCTTTGTCCCATCTGCTCCTAACTTCTCATGCTTCATCAGAGTACAGCCCTTAACACTTCTACATAACAATTTTTTCATAAATCCCTGCCCCTTATGCTTTATCCACGCCCCCTTTCATAAAATGACCCGTTGCATACTTTACATAACTTCTCCAACAGATTTAATCTCATTGACTTCAAACTTGGTCAGTACAATCACAAGGCTTTGGGGAACACAACTTATCAACACCTTTACTGACCTTCACAATATGTGGGCGTGGCATGCCGGCAAAATATGCCGTCTCGCCATCTAACACCAGACTGGATAACTTCACCAAACATTGTCCAATCTGTCCCAAATTTCTCACACGTGATGAGGGGCCAGCCCTGAACACACCCACGTGTCAATATTGACACACAGTCATAGCGCACCCCGCTGGCAACAGGAAGTCACATGTTTTACGCCTAGCCCGAGCAGTAGGTTTCAGGTAGAGACACAAAATTTGGTACACATATGAATCGTGGAGACGCACCAAAAAGCCTCTTGGAGCCATACCTCAAACCCAACAGGAAGTGTGCCATCTTGGTTTGAATATCGCATTATTCAGCGTTTTCTGCCATTTCTAGCTCGCATACTTTAACAAACTCCTCCAACAGATTTTACCCGATCAACTTCAAACTTGGTCAGTACCATCACAAGGCCTTTGGGATCAAAAGTTATTGAAAGCTTTTCCGGCGGTCACACTATGTGGGCGTGGCATGGGGGCAAAATATGGCGTTTCGCCATAAAACACGAGATCGTTATAACTTTTCCATTCTTTGTCTGATCTGATCCAAACTTGTCATGCTTCATCAGAGTCCAGCCCTTAATACTTGTAAATAACAATATTTCACACATGGGTGTGTTCCGGGCTGGACCCTAATCACGTGTGTGAAATTTGGGACAGATTGGACAATGTATGGTCAATTATCCAGTCTGGTGTTAGATGGCGAGACGCCATATTTTGCCACCATGCCACGCCCACATATTGTGAAGGTCAGTAAAGGTGTTGATAAGTTGTGTTCCCCAAGGCCTTAGGATGGTACTGACCAAGTTTAAAGTCAATGGGATTGAATCTGGTGGAAGAGTTATGTAAAGTAGGGCTTTATGAAATATTATGAGGTAGAAGTGTTAAGGGCTGGACTCTGATGAAGCATGAGAATTTTGGGGCAGATGGGACAAAGTATGGAAAAGTTATAACACGCTCGTGTTTTATGGCAAGACACCATATTTTGGCGCCATGCCACGCCCACATAGTGTGACCGTCGGTAAATATTTATACAACTTTTGATCCCAAAGGCCTTGTGATGCTACTGACCAAGTTTGAAGGCAATTGGGTGAAATCTGTAGGAGTTCGTTAAAGTATGCGGCGTGGAAATGGCGAAAACTCCATATTCAATCCAAGATGGCCGACTACCTGTATATTTTTGGGTAAGGCTTCTTGAGACTTTTTGGTGTGTCTCCACATGATTCATATGTTTACCAAATTTCGTGGCTCTACATCCAACCTACAGTTGGGCTAGGTGTAAAGCATGGTACTTCCTGTTGCCAGCGGGGGGCGCTATGACTGTGTGTCAATATTGACATGTGGGTTCGTTCAGGCCTGCACCCTCATCACGTATGAGAAATTTGGGACAGATAGGACAATGTATGGTCAAGTTATACAATCTTGTGTGTTGTGGCGAGACGGCATAATTTGCTGCCATGCCACGCCCACATAGTGTGACAATCAGTAAAGCTTTTGATAACTTTAGATCTCAAAGGCCTTGTGATGGTACTGTGCAACTTTGAAGTCAATCAAGTTAAATCTGTAGGAGGAGTTCGTTAAAATATGAAATGTGGCTGACTTCCTGTACATTTTTGGTTATGGCTTCTTGATACTTTTTGGTGCATCTTCCCATGATACATGTGTGTACCAAATTTCGTGTCACTACAACAAACTTGTGTGAGGGGCTGCATTCTAGGGGGTGCTAGTAAGTCATTTTGCCACGCCCATTTCTGAAACCTATAAAATACGTACATTTTCGACACGATTGAATTTTGGTTTGGTGAGTTTTTGAATATGATAAAGGCAAAAAAAGGCGATTCATTTGTCGAAATAATAATAATAGACAGACCAATTACAATAGGGTCCTCTCACCTTCAGTGCTCGGTCCCTAATAATTGCTTTTTTTAATACCCAAAATTATTCAAATGTGTGGTATAATTCATTATTAAATGTATAGATTCAGTAGATGACGGCACAAAAAATATAATTAAACTTCTTGAATAACTATTCTACTGCAGAATTTAGTTAAACTATTCATTTATTACATGTAGTTCACTATTTACAGCCCTGCACCATACTTACATATAGGCTTTGTTAGCACCTAACTGTATTTTTTTTTTTTTTTTTTTGCATTTGTAGTTATTTTGCAGTTCAGGTTCAGGTCGTCCAGTCCACTCTATGTATTTAACTTCCTCTGTAGCTCATCTTCAGTGCCTGATCATTTGAGGTTCTTTTTTCTTAAAGTAAGTCTTCGTATATAACTGAGGAGATTTTCGTAAGAGTCTCTTTTGTCTCTCAATGTGAAAACATCATTCTCTGTGTTATCAACGCTCCTTTTCCGCCGTCTCTGTCTCTTGTAATGGGGGTAAAAATGGTTCTGAACTCTCCTCAGCACTCCATCAAAATAATAGAAATGATCATATTCATCATCATTAAGAGGATTGTCTCCCTGGTCTCTGACAGGCATATGTTTTCCCTCCTGCTCTGCTTTATATTTAAAGGCATCCGTGGCTTCCTTTGAGGAAAACATGTTTGATCCCATTCCTGCAGATCTCTCCGTACAGTGTTTCCACCCAGCTTCAGTGCGGTGTATTAATCCCCTGCAGAGTGGCTTATTGTCATCTGAAGTCTGTGGAGGAGAACTTTGCATCAGTACATTCACTGCCGAGAATTGAGACGAAGAATGGTGAAACATGACTCATTTTATCTCATGGTACATTCACTTTTGGAAACAACGATTAGAGCAAATCATTTATTATATTAAGTGGCACGTTATTAGCAGATGTTCATGTTTGAATTCACTTGATTTCTTTTTGTAGTTCTTCAAACTTTCATCATCCTTGCAGCATTATCACTTTTATCTCAATTCAGATTCCCCCTTCCTGTTGGATGTATTCATCTCTGCACTGTATTTGGCTAATTTTTGTAAATGTAAACCCCCATTTCCCTCTATTTTTATGTGACACTTTATCTACCTGAAACCTTCAGAGCAGGGGGAGGATTTAAACAAACACTGTTGACATATGCTTATGACGTATGTCAACAGCTAATCTTACTAAACTCCCACACCCCCAGAAGCTGCTTTCTGATTATTTCGGTTATTGTTTAATTTTGTTGTTGTTTTTATTTCACCTGGAACATCTACTGCAGAAACTTTAAACATTTTTTTGGGGAAAAAATATTATTATATACTATCATCTTACTGACCGAGAGTTAGAAGAAGCGATTTCTGCCTGTTAATATAAAATAAGGCTTCAGACAACACATTGGAAACAGAGAGAAACAGGCTGTCTGACTCTCACAGTGTGTTTTCAGTCCATGAAAAAAAAAATTGTTTGCCTGAAAGTGTTTGGTTGCCCCACATTTTGAATAACACGCACCTTCCTCCTGAGCTCCACCATCCCATCCATACATGGGGCCTTTCTCAAATTTCCTTATTTGCATCCTCGTTTCCCTGACTTGCATCGTTTCCTTGCGTCTTAGTCCCGCTCACCAGTGATGCATGGAGAGACGCGAGGAAACGAAGTGAGGAGAGAGGAGACGTTCTAGGAGACATGAGAATTCCTTTCCTCCGAAGCGTCACGTGAAGCGAAGTCTATTTCTAATGACGGCAACAGCAGATCACAGCTGGATCAGCTGTCAGTCGGCTTTAATAGCTGTAGACATGCACTAATAATAATATTAATAAGTGTTTTCTCTCTGATGCCAGCAACCTGTTAAACAAACAACCTGCATTCTGTATTTATACTGTGAACTGTGTCCTGCTCAGGGGCACGGCAATGCCTTTATATTATATATATTTTTTACATACATAGACAGTAATTTGTGGGTTTTAACTGTGTTGGCAGAGCATGGCTAGCTGTTTCTACCTGTTTCCACTCTTTGTGCTAAGCTAAGCTAATCAGATGCAAATTTTCCTCATTTATCACTCCAACAAAAAGTGCATTTTCTTAAACATCAAACTTCTTTTGAGTTTCCTAGAAATCTGATTCTGCAGCTTCACTTACTTTTTGAAGCGTGTCTGCAGCTTGTTTGTGGATTGTTGCAGAAGGTTTTGCAGATGTAAATGAGTCCATGGTCGGATCATGTTGGATTTCCTTCCTTTCAATTCCTGCCCTGTTTGTTGCGTCTCTTCCTTCAGTCTCTGTTATCTCTGCTGGGATGTCCTGTCTCATCCTGAGGCCTGAGAAGGACTTTTCACTCGTAGCTTGTATATTCTCAGTTTTGCATTTTGTAAATCTGGGCTCAGCGTCAGCCGCAGATTCTGGACTCGTTGTTGTCCTTGGGGTCTGTCTGCTTTGCGGTCTGTCTGCTTTTTGATTGAAGACTTCCACACTTGATGTTGTCTCTTTTATCTCCATGTTTACTGTTGTTGTCTCTGGTATATGCTCTGTTTTTGCAGTTTCCGTCATTTTGACAGAGGGAGGTGAAGCTGATTCTTCCCCTTGTTTAGGATGATATATGCCCATATTTTCACGAGTTCTATTATTAGTCTCTGTGTGTTCTCTTTCTTTGACCTGCTCTTCAGTATATACAGACACTGGAGTAACTTTATCTGTACTTTCTGCTGGTTTTATATCTATTCCCTCTGTTCTATCTATCTCATACATTTCTAATGAAAACAGGCTTTCTTTCAAGCACTCCGGTTCAATAATAAAGTTCTCCTTTATAACTTTAGTCATGGCTGGGGGGCCGTCCAGCTTCTTTATGTGTATATTTACTGTTTTCCACCCCGTGTCTGTGTTCAGAATAAGTTTTCTTTTGGATGATGGTTCTGTTTGTGTCTCCTTCTCTGTGTCTGGAAGGAATAACATGATTAACACTTCTTCTCCCGCCTCAGTGAGCATTTGTTTGTGATCAACATCATTATTATCTGTTTTATGTGCAGCTCGGAGGATGTATGCTAATCTTCTCTGGTTTCCATTTGCAGTAGTGTTTGTATGTGATGGTTCTGTTTCACTTTCTCCCTCAGGGCTTCCAAACGCTGCTTGTTTTGTGATGATCTTCCCACTGAAATCCTCTTTATTATCATCTTGAGTAGCCTTTATCTTGTACTGCGGCCTGTTTATGGATTCTGTCTTTTCTCTGGATGCCAACAAAAGTAGCTTCTTAACACAAAATCCATCATCATCACCATCATCATACACAGTGGGTGAAGCTTTTAAAGGATGTTGCTTGTGAGCACTTTTTTGCAAGTTCAAATGTCTCTTAATAATTCTGACTGACTTTCTCTGTATCTTTAATTGTGATTTGTTTGAGGTTTTTATTGAAGAGTGCAGAGTTTGAGCTCTGAAAACTTCATGATGACTGACTGCAGCTTGCCCATCATACTTCCAGAGAACTTTAATGTCCTTTGTTTGCCGTGCGCTCTCTCTTTGTCTTATTTGTGGTTTTGCAATCTGTTTTTTGGATATTTTCCTGATGTTCATTGCTGATCCTATTTCACCCTCTTTAAAACAGCAGGAAATGATCATAGTCGAAGCAGTGCAGTATCTCTTTGTCAGCATTTTCTGCAGTTGAACAATGTTGGCGGCTGCCCAGCTCTTGGATTTCTCCAGTAAGAATGCCTGAAAATTGTGGCCTGAGGCAGCTGTGTGATGATGCAGTGTCCATGCAGACTCTGAATCAGGGTGCTCTTTTATTATGTCCATGGCAATATGACTGGTTTCACTAATAACATGCAGTGCTGCTCGAGTATCTGCTGGAACACTTTTTCCCTTTCCATGAAGGAGAGAAACAACCTGGAGTGACAGGAAAAGAAGACAAAGTTGGTTATAAAACCGCCTCCAGGCGAATGAATGAGCCATAACATAAAAATTTCAAGTGCACTTCCTCATTTATGTAAACATTTTTAGCCATGTGGCCTCAGGCATGGCAATGGTATCACTTTGGTCCACACGAAGATATGTCCCAACAATGTTATAAGAGCTATAAGCCTTTTAATCTGGCACCATCATCAGGTTAAATTAGCTTGTAAGATTGTTAAAACACTAAATTACCAGGATGACAATAGTAAACATTAAGTTAGATGTAGTTAAGTTATATTAAAAATGCAACTTAAAGTAACAAGAACAGGGAATGGACACTGGTCTCTTTTGTGAAAGTCCTGTGTGTGTTTGACCCATCCTCCACCCATTCAAACTTTAGTGAACTTTGTCTCTCTTTATTCCTTAATTTCTACCCTATGACCTTATAGAATATGATGCAATTCTGTAGATTAAACTAAAGCATATAAAGGAGTTAAAATAGCCCAACCTTTAACATCTACAGCAATAACAATAACATACACTGATACTTTAAGCACATTTCTGCTGATACTTTCACTTCTAAGCTTTTGAGTGCAGGACTTTTACTTGTCGTGGAGTATTCTCACACTGTTGTGTCAGTACTTTTACTGAAGTAAAGGATCTGAAGAGTTCTTCCATCACTGGTTATTGTGAGCATCTCAGCATGCTGACGCTAGCGTTCAGCTCAAAGCTCGGCCTCAAAGAGCTGCTAGCCTGGCTGTAGACTTCTGGTTTCTAAGGCGAGGAGTGACATTTTAAACTTTTAATGGTTCTTTTTTAGTGCTTTAGTGTGTGTTTCTCCATGCTCAGCTTTTATGGCAGATCCCTCGACACACACACACACACACACACACACACACACACACATACACACAGACATACACTGTCGACCATGCAGCATTCATTGATATCTGGGTATGTTTAATGGGAAGTGGAGAGAGAAGGAAATCTCAGAGGGACTTATTCACACTTCCACAACTGTTGCAGTTGCTCTTTCAGTAACTTTATGCTTTTATGTCTGTCTAACCATGAGATGTATCGTCTACCTTTTCATTCTCAGTAATCTTCATAGTAGTATTCTAAGGTCTCCAAGGTCTTTTCTGCCCTAAAGCTTAAGAAAGGGAGTCTCACGGTAAACTTTCTCTTTCTGAGCCAAACGCATTAGTTGGAAACTAATCTCTCTGCTCCCCCATACATATTCTGAACAGGTGCAAAAACATGTCAGACGTTCTTATTATCAGCAGCGTTAAATTAGTACGAAAAATAAACCTTGTTGTTTTTGTATCTGCTTCATGCTTTTGGGTAGAGTAATTATGAGGACGTTTGACTGTGACAGTCGCAGCTGCTAGGCTGATAATTCATGCACATGCCAGGGAGCAGCAGAAACAGAGAGAATGCAATAAGGTGAGAATAAATAATGTGCTCATGGAAGATATGGATGGAAATTCAGTGCATCAACAGGAAACACAGTATAGGGGGGAAAGTCATTTTCTTGATGAAATACAGAAACATCTAGAGAATACAATTTCTGAAGAAACTGCAGTGGGAATGCTGGATCCTGAATATCTGATGCTGTGCAGTCATGCTGGCAGGAATGTGTCAGAAGGAGTTAGTAGGAATAGTTTGAAAAGAGGGATTGGGTGGAATTCATATGAATGTAATGAAAGGTTGAATAATAAAAACAATGTGGAAAAGATGTGGAATGTTTTTAAGTTAATTGAAGAGCTGACGAAACACTGCAATGGTGGAATTAAATGTGTCAGAAGAAGTGTAAAAGTGCTCAATAATGGTTGAGGAGGAGGACTGGTGTTAAAAAACAATAGTAGTATGTAGAGACAGATGTCCCCAAAACAGCTTTAGAGCAATGTGCCAATCAGAAACAGAGAGAAAATGATGCAAATTGAGTCAGTGGTCTAAATGTGCTGAGTCATGGTTGAGGAGAACTGGTGATAAAACACAACTGTAGTACAGGTACATCTCAAAAAATTAGAATATCATGAAAAAGTTAAGTATTTTTTTGTCGATCATTTCAGAAAGTGAAACTCATACATTACATAGATTCATTACGCATAGAGTGAAATATTTCAAGCCTGTTTTTCTTGTAATTTTGATGATTCTGGCTTAGAGATCATGAAAACCCAAAAGTCAGTGTCTCAGAAAATTAGAATATTGTGAAAAAGTTCAATATTGGAGTCCACAGTCAGTGGTGATTTGGGGCCATGTACTCGGCTGGTGTTGGTCCACTGTGTTTACTGAAGTCCACTGTCAACATAGCAGCCATCTACCAGGACATTTTAGAGCTCTTCATGCTTCCACAAGCTTTATGGAGATGCTGATTTCGTTCTCCAGCAGGACTTGACACCTGTCCACACTGGCAAAGGTACCAAAAGCTGGTTCAGTGACCATGGTGTTACTGGGCTGGACTGGCAAACCTACTCGGCTGACCTGAACCCCATTGGAGTCTATGGGCTGTTGTCAAGAGGAAGGAGAGAGACACCAGACTCAGAGACCTGAAGGCTGCCATAAAAGCAACACAGTGCCACAGGCTGATCACCTGCATGCCACGCCATATTAATGCAGTAATTCATGCAAAATGAGCCCAACCAAGTATTGAGTGTATAGAAATGAAGATACTTTTCAGAAGCCTGCCATTTGTGTTTAAAATATACTTTTTCTTTATTGATCTTATGTAATATTCTAATTTTCTGAGACACTGAGTTTTGTGTTTTCATTATCTCTAAGCCAAAATCATCAAAATTACAAGAAAAACAGGCTTGAAATATTTCATTCTATGTGTAATGAATCTGTATAATATACGAGTTTGACTTTCTGAAATAATTGACAAAAAATTAATTTCATGATTTTTTGAGATGTACCAGTATGTAGAAACAGGGGTTCAGAGCAATGTACCAATCAGAAAAAGAGAAAAAATGGTGGAGATATATTGATAATATGTTATTACTAATGCTGAAACTGTGCCTCCAGCATTCCCACCAACTACATTTTTTTTAGATTGCTATATAATTGAAATAAGCATACCAGTGCGGGGATAAGTTTCCTACGGATTATTCTTGTAAATTCCTGATGAGACAAACTGCGTCCATGATCATTGTGGCCTGTGTAGGCCCAGTAAAAAGGGGAGGTCCTCTGTTTGTGCTGCACAGCAACGTACACACAGTTTCTCAGGAAACATTGGAGTTCAGATTGGGTCTGAAGTATCTCCGGTCCTCGGGGACTCATCTGAGGCAGTTTTCTGCATAAACTCCGACAGTAATCCACGACCCAGTCCCCGTCTCCAAGGAGAGTCAGGTCAGAGACAAGCAAGGACACCAGCAGCAGCAGCGGCCTCATTGTGCTGAGAATGAGCGCTCGAAGGCAGCACAAAATAAACAGTAACTTTGTTATCTTTACTGCAGCTTTCTCATCTTACTTTGAATATGCAAATTGTGCAGCAATAACGCCTCCGCTCTATCTAACAGGGAGCTGTAATTACCAAGAGGCAACTTTATGTCACTTTCACAGTCTGTAAACCTTATAGGGAAGTTTGTTCCTAACAGCGGTCTTATAGATTAGTGTTTTTTATTAGTTTTTCTTTTTATTTCGTTTTTATCTTTTCTTCAATTCACTCTAGTTACTTCCCAAAGGGGCGTTTGGAGTTTTATTGTTTAAAAATGTTAAGTTTTAGTCCAGTTTTATTAGTTTTAGTATTAGTTTTGTTTTTTGTTTTTTTATGATAATATGAGGGGTATTTGTCACAGCCAAGGTTTAATAAGTTTAGAATAGGTATTACAGTGAAAACAGAACAAGTTATGAAGGCAATTGACTCACAGTCATGTAGACATCCCATAAACATTTGCACCAATGCTTATTGTGTTGACACACTTTTCCTAAAGTCTGGCTTTTTTATTGTTATTGTAGTTAACTCAAATATTTTTCTTCACACCTAGTTTTAGTTTAAGTGAACTATAACAACCTTGGTTTCTAATGAGTTATGTAGATTTTCCACCTAATATATTTTGTATAAAGGACAATAAAGGACTTGTCCTATCATTGCACTGCTTTATGAAATTTCAGAGTAACTCATATCTATATTCTAACGCCCAAACCCAACAATGAATCAATCCTACTAACAAGTATTGTGTTTGTATCCAAAGCCTGATATATCTTATTCCTCTGTGACAAAGAGCTCCATTGTTGTCCAAAAATGAAATTACTACTAGAGCACCAATTGTGTTGTAATGTGCAACTAAAAATAGTCCCCAATAAATGCACTGTTTATTGCTGTTTTAGTAGAACCAGAATGTCCAGCTGTTTGAGGAAATTATTTACCCTTTTTATGCTGATGCTGAATATGGCACAAAGGTCCAATTGTACTCAAGGATGAAATGTTAAGATTTTGGTGGTCAAAGGTCAAGGGACAACCTTTTTTTTAACAGAATAAATTGATGAAGTAATGACATTTTGTACCCAGGTATAAAGCCTATTTCTGTCCATTATTGAAAGCCATGACTCATGAACAGAAGGGGAGTTTGTGACCATATTTCACATTTGGTTGGATACTGAACTGGTGACACTCCTTCTGGGTGTTCACCCTGAAATTGTAGTGTTTTGCAGTGGTGAAATGTAAAGTACATTTACTCAAGTATTGTACTTAAGTACAATTTTTAGGGACTTGAACTTAACTTGAGTACCTCAACATATGTAACTTTACAGTCACACTCTACTACATTCAAGCAAATATTGTACTTTTTACTCCACTACAATCAAAATCATTACACATGTTTGTAAATTAAACCACATAAAAGTATATTAAGTAGTTAAAATCAGCCCTACCTTGACAACAATAGAAATGCTGCTTACATAAATGCATCAATAATGATAATCCAATAATATATTTGGAATATATATAAAACAATCTGAGTGGGTTCATTCTGCATAACAAAACATACTTTTACTGGGATTTTTTTTCAGTGAGCAGGATAGTTTACTACAAATACATTTAAACCTTATTTTACATTCATTTGTATGAATGCATATGAATTCCTCTTCCCTGACAAAAATGTGGGTTGCAATTGAAGGAGATGTACAGTGCAAAAGACATCTCACACCCCTGCAGGTGCATATACAGTATGTTGCTCTTTGCTGAGCTGTGCTTAAAGGTTTTGCATATTATCAGACTTTATCCATAAGACTCCCACTGTTCAGGTCAGGAGGACAGCAGCACAGTATTATTCTTACCTTGCCTTTGGTGGAGCAGCAGGTAAGAATTATTTCTGTTTTATCCAAACTAGACATTGAGAAAAGGCTAAAAATTACAACAAAATCAGTTTTATTAACAGAGAAATTAGTGCATTTGTGTTCTTGTAGGCTATATAGAGAAAAGAATTGCATTTGTTCACTCAGAAGATTTTTTTCTTATTATTTCTATTTTTATAGTCTAAATGTATTAAATTCTGTGGTTACTGATGGTATATTGTATGTAATAATCTTCTTTTTTGCAATAATTTGGCATTAATTCCTTCTCAGCAGAACAAAAAGACAATTAAGTATCAGTTTTTTTCATGGCTGCAAAATAATACAAAATTAAATTTTTATTTGCCTTTTTCAACAGGAAGGTCAAGTTTTTGGTGGCTTAAGAAAAGAAATAAGAATTAAAAGAAAAGATATGAGAAAATATTATATTTTGTATTTTAGCCTGGAGCATTGTTATATCAAAAAGTATTATGTCCACAATTTTTAATCAGAATTATGAGGAATATCATATTTATTTTTAAATACAGCCTCAAGCAACACCTGCAGTTCCGACCGATCATATCAGCCACAACAACATGGGAAATCTTATCAACTCTCCATGTCAGCTGAGCAACTACAGCAAGAGGAATGTTCGAGTGTACGTCACAGACAAGGCTCAGGAGCTCGACACCTTCATCGCCTCCGAGTCTGGAGGAGCTGATAAGATCCCGTCGGTGCTTCCTGGAGGCAAGAAGTTCGTCTTCAAGAAAGACATCAAGTGCGTCCGTGTGCTGGCCTCTCAGACGCAGGATGTGCCCTGGGAGGCTCATCACTTTCTGTCCGTCTTCGTAGAGGATGAAGACGAAGAAAGCATTTGCTCCAAACAAATCCTACACAACATGGCACTGAGTGCTCCGGTTACTGTGCTGCTCTATGACGTGTAGATCTACACCTTTGTTCATGTGTTCATTATTCTTTATTAAAATACACATTGAACACCTAAAGAGTTTATGATTTTATTCTGTTTTTATGCTTGTTTTCAGGATTATACTTATATTTTGAGTTTCTATTAGAACATGTTTACATGCTTTAATGTTTACAAACACATCATTTTTCTCATACAGTCTTTCTGAAAATACCTGTATTCACCCTGACTCTGTTTTGGTGCCTGTCTCTTTAAGACACAGTCCGTAAATAGCCTGGCCTGCTCTGGTCAGTGTTTCCAGGTCTTCTGGGTCTTCAGCATCTGCACCAAGGAGGGTAAAAAGAGGAGAAGTCACAGTCTCGGCATATCATTGAGCCTGTGAAATTAAAAAAACAGTTTTTCACTCATGCACTCATTGGGTGTGCTGGTCTGACAGAACCAAGTTGTTTTATGATTGTGCGCCACCTGTTGAGCCTTTCAGCAGGTGCAGGCCAGATTTTACTGCATGTGTTGTTCCCTTATAATATCACGCCATTTCATCCTTTGACTTCTCCTCTTTTATGCTCCTTGATTGTGCCAAGGCTGCAGATAGAACAGATCGGTCTTGTGGAAAACTCTTGAAAAGGGTTAAGTGTGAAATTTGTTAATGTCAGGGTATAAAATGGTAAGCTAATCAGAGGCAGAGTTGGGGTCGTGCCTCCAGTCGCTCCAACAGCAACGACAATGTGGCATCATATTTATACAAGACAGATTATTTTCATCTATTGATGTATTTTTAAAACTGACCCACAAAAGCTTGCCTGGTGTATACACCAAAAAAGTTGACTGGCTTCCTCTTCAAGCATTATTGGGCCCACTTAATATGCACAGTAGTTTTTTCCCTGAGTTCACGATCAGCCCATTGATGTCACATTTTTGTTTAGTTTTTTCAACTTGAGGAACGATTCACAAATATAACTTCCATGTATCAAAAGTTTGTGATAGAGATGAGATGTCCTGTCAACAGTTTTACAGATGTTTCTGTCTGTTTTGTAATTTTGATCTATGGGGAAAATAATTTTAATAATTTTTAATAATTTTACGTCCACAGGGGGATTTTTTGCTGCAATACCGTAAGTGGCCACTTAAGATATTGGCTGCACGAGTGGCGGTGCCATAGTCACTTCTATAATACATCCACGATCTGTGCTCTGGCTTCTCTGCACCGTCATTGCAGCCGGGGAATGACTGTAACTGCACTTTATCAGCCCTTTCTATCTACATATGCTATATTTGTGACATCACAGGCTTACAGAAGTCCATTAAAGGCATAGTTAACAGTATTTTTACAGCACCTAGACCTGCTTTATAGTCACACAATACAATAAGTGAGATTTAACACATCATATCTCTCTCTGTGCTTCCGATAAAACCTTCTCCTGAGCTTCACGCTCCTCCTGCCTTTGCATTTGTCATTACAAAGTGAAATGAGGTTACACATTCATTGGGCGTCTCTCTTGTTGCGTGACTTGCCCTCTGTGATCATCTGCTTTAGTCCAGATCTCAGGGTTGTTGCTGAACAGTGGAGGCTTTATTCTTCTTGGCGGTCTGCGTCAAATTAGATGACATGCTTAGACGTCTCTATCACCCACATGGTTGTTTTGAAAAAACAAAATAATTTATAACACCTTACAAAAAATGCATGTGATCCAGCGTGTTATAGGTCTGCCTGACAACACCTTACTCCTGCTGTATAAACATATAAATACTTTAATGTTACATTCAGGTTGCTTTCCATTAAATATGAGATCCAAAATGACTGAGCAAAAGTAACAGAAGAAACCTGAAATATGAATAATTAATACTTTTCACTAACCAACATGAAAGCAGAACAACAGGAAATTGGATTTTATGGTTTGGGAGAGTAAAAAGGCAGAACTAACATCAGGGAATCTCACAAAACTCATTTGGTGAGTACAAATCTTTTGTATTTGAAGTTTGAAAGTTTAAGCTGGGAATTCAAAGAAGAATATGTAATGGAAAAAATGATTTTATTGAGACATGTTGGAATGTAACATGTACATGCACGCAGGTATTTTAGGGCAATTTAAAGACATTAAACATCACACAAACTGTTGTGCATAAGTTTTTTAAAGTCTCAGACAATAAGCAGATAATGTCATCAGGTTTATGTTCAGTCTAAAAACATTGCACAGTTTCATTTGTAATGCACTGGTTTGCTACAGTTTCCAGGTTGAATGACGCAATAGGATGCAATAGGATGCAACAGGCTTTGACATACATTTTAACTCATTTTTGGGAGGTGTCACCCAATTGGCAGCAAAGTTTTTGTGAACCTGCTGCATTAAAAGAGCAGTGATTGCATACACGAGGTGTTAATGCACCATTATTTGTGTATCAATAAACATTTTGTTCCATTTTATCCGAGCCCAATGCAACGCAGAATCAATGACCTTTTAACAATCTTATTTTATGTCCTTTTTAAGGGGGAAAAAAGGGGTAATAATGATTATTTTTGCAGATGATGTGGTTCTTTTGGCTTCATCAAGCCGGGACCTCCAGCACTCACTGGGGCGGGTTACAGCCGAGTGCGAATCGGTTGGGATGAGAGTCAGCACCTCTAAGTCTGAGGCCATGGTTCTCTGCCGGAAAATGGTGGATTGCCCCATCTGGGTAGGGAGAGAGGTTCTGCCTCAAGCGAAGGAGTTCAAGTATCTCGGGGTCTTGTTCACGAGTGAGGGTAGAAAGGAGCGTGAGATGGACAGGCGGTTTGGTGCGGCGTCAGCAGTGATGCGGGCGTTGTACCGGACCGTCGTGGTGAAGAAGGAGCTGAGCCGGAAGGCAAAGCTCACGATTTACCGGTCCATCTACGTTCCAACCCTCACCTATGGTCATGAGCTTTGGGTAGTGACCGAAAGAACAAGATCGCAGATACAAGCGGCTGAAATGAGTTTCCTCCGTAGGGTGGCTGGGCTCAGCCTTAGAGATGTGAGGGTGAGGAGCTCAGACATCCGGAGGGAGCTCGGAGTAGAGCCGCTGCTCCTTCACGCCGAAGGAGCCAGTTGAGGTGGTTTGGGCATCTGGTAAGGATCCTGGACGTTGTGGCTGGGGAGAGGGGCACCTGGAATGCCCTGCTTAGCCTGCTGCCGCGACCCGGCCCCGGATAAGCGGACGAGAATGGATGAACTTCTAAATGTATTCATATTTTGTATGTAGAATTGTGAACTTGCTGTACACTGTAGATACAGGGTAAAAAAAATTTGTACTAGAACAATTCTGAGTGAAAAGAAAGTTCGAGCAATTGATCTAGTTTTTGTTCAATACAGTAAAATCTTTTCACATAGCTGATATTATTTTTCACTGCGGCTGACTGAGCCTGAAGGTTTTGTCTCTCAGTGAAACTGATTAAACCTCGTAGATTTCGTTAGTATTTTAATTAGACATCATAACACCCAGAGAATTGAAATTAAACTGTGCAGACACTGAACTCATTAAATTCCTTCCTGGATGAGTGCATCAGCTGAATGATTTCAGTGTGAAATGTAAGTGAAAATATAATCTGACTTTTCAATTTTATGCCAAAATCACAACACCAAGTCATTATTCAGCATTTTTGAATAAAAAGCAGAAGACAGCACATTATTAATAAGACATATGCCCTGTTTACATCATTTATTCTCAGCTTTGTTTATGCAGCGGCTGTTGTGTACAGCGTACTGTTCACCTGGAAGCAGAAGAAGCACATCTGGAAGCTGGTGCATATTTGACTGATGCTTCTGGCTCTGCTGCTGTCCGTGTGCCGTGTTTGACTTCCACATCCCTAACCTGTATTCTCTGCACAGCTGGGTGGGCATCTGCACTGTGGTAATATTTACACTCCAGGTACAGACGTAAGGTAATGAATTATTAAATATACTCGAGGAAAACTGTACGAAAACACTCATTCTCCTCTTGTCATTTCAAACATTGCTACTGATGGTGGGTTCTTGGCCTGGCTGGCTGCTTGCTTCCATGTTCTCTGCTGTGGCTCCGCAGCATCCTGAAGCCTGTCCATGTCAGGTTGGGGAAAGTAATCATGATCCTGAGTCTCACCTCCTACCTTATTGGGATCAATGAGGAAATGTTCTTTACTCTGTAAGTCATGGGTCTCAAACTTGCAGCCCGCGGGCCAATTGTGGCCCTTGTGATGATATTTTGTGGCCCCCACCTTGATATGAAAGTTTAATGTGAGTTTTATATGAATGGCACTTTACCGTGTTGTGTGTGGAAGGTCTCTTTAATTACTTTTTTTGTAATTTTGTGTCTTTTTAAAATAATTTTGTGTGTTTTTTAAATAATTTTGTGTCTTTTTTTGTAATTTTGTGTCTTTTTTGGTAATTTTGTGTCTTTTTTGGTAATTCTGTATCTTTTTTTGGTCATTTTGTGTCTTTTTTTAAAGTAACTTTGTGTCTTTTTTTAGTAACTTTGTTTATTTTTTGGTCATTTAGTATCTTTTTTGGGGTTATTTTGTGTCTTTTTAAAATAATTTTATGTTGTTTTTAAATAATTTTGTGTCTTTTTTGTTCATTTTCTTTCTTTTTTAAGTAATTTAGTTTTTTCTGTCATTTTGTGTCTTTTTTGGGGTCATTTTATGTCTATTTTGGTAATTCTGTGTCTTTTTTGTAATTTTGTGTATTTTTTGGTCATTTTGTGTCTTTTTTAAGTAATTTAATTTTTTTTCTGTCATTTTGTGTCTTTTTTAAAAAAAAAATGGGTAATTTGAGCTTGAGACCCCTGCTGTAAGTGCTTGAATATCCCATTTATTTTTTTCTTTTATTTTTTAAATATCACATACATTCTTATACAACATTTAAGGAACAATGAGTAGGGTTTTCCTGAAAGAAAAAAAAAAAAAAACTATTACAAAAAAAATTCCTCTCAATCATCACTTAAGGCGATGTCTGTATCTGCAGATATCCTGCCCTCTGCCTGTATTTTACATTTTCTTTTAATTTTTTCTGTGTAAAGACATTTTGGGGAGTCAGAGTTTGTATGTAGCCCCGTTACAATGCACAGAAAATACAAAAAATTCTTTGTCTTTGGAGTGGTTGTCTTTGGCATCATGTCCAAGAACAAATGGTGGCGGCCGGAAACAGATGAAAGTGAAAGAGTTCACGTGATTACGGAACAAAGGCCACCAGACAAAAGTAGCATGTCACTGGGATAAAACATGTTGTTTTACTCTGCTAATATCTATTCATATTAACTGTACTTCATGTTTGGCTCATTCTGTATCAGAATTTTAGCTCTCTCATGAACCAATAACCTGATAATGATTTAATTACAGCTTCTGCTTAATAATGACAGTACATGAGAACACTGGAACCAATGCAGGGAGACGTCTACATGACATGCAGAGTGGATCCTAAGCTTTGGTTTTTAAGAAAAAAAAGAATAAAATCTAACAAATCATTAAATAAATGCATGGATTTTTCACTTTTGAATTTAAAATCAGTTTACTTGTCAAACAGTTTACAATTATGTGCAATATAAATTAATGCCTCCTGTGGCTCAGGATGATTTCTCAGAAAATAACCCTAGATAATTTACTTTCTGGATTAATTAGATAATATAGTTGTGTGATATTTTTGTGTGTGTGTGTGTGTGAGATATTTTCACATATTTTATGAACCACGAATAGGCGTTTAGGAGTCTCATCAGTGTCATTTGGGCTGTCATCATAGATTATATAAGTTACTTTTGTTATTAAACTCATAAACCGAAGTCCAGTGTTGTTATAGCCTGATGTAATACAGAGTCAGACCACCAGAGGTCAGTGTGGAGCAACACTAACTTTAAAATAAAGTAACATAAAGATTCAAATAGGACGTAAAGAGCAAAAGAATATGCAAACATTGGCTAATTCAATTTCAAGAATAATCAGGACAGTTAGATAATATGCTTGGAAAATTACAGCTCTACCTGCAGGCTGACCAATTCTTCACAACATTAGAAATGTCAACAAAACTAATAAAGATGATGCTTTTCATTTTCATTCATTGAAATAAAGATGACTGTTTCTTTAGAATACCCTACTTCCACCACTATATTACAGCTACATTATAGTTATTCATAAAACAGCTGAAAAGCAATTATTACTATTATTAATTAGCAATGGTTTTATACTTATGTATTTCAATATGTAGTCATAAACTCCCATGTAAATTTTACATTTCTATAAATAATATAATAATAAATAAAACATTCCCAAATTATGCATGACACATTTGTCTTGAAACTTTCATGATTCATACAATTTTTACTCTATTTTTTTATTTTTAAAATGTATTACAATTGCTATTTAATTTTTAAGGTATCTTAATTAGCAAATTTTGGCTCCTAACCTCTCTTGAACTTTTTCTTAAGATCGTTGTGTTTTTTATATATATATATATATATATATATATATATATGTGTGTGTGTGTGTGTGTGTGTGTGTGTGTGTTTGTGCATATAAACAAAACTAAATTTTTAAATTGCTGCTGACACAACTCACTAACAGCTAAATTTCTTTGTAGTAATAAATAAATCAGAATCAGAATCGTTGTTATTGCAAAGTAGGTTTTTTTATTACATACATGGATTTGCTGTAGTGTATTGGTGCATTAGAAAAAAAAAATACTAAAATATAGCTATAGTTGAAGGCAAGTACTTCAGTTAAAGAAACAGCATTTTGAAGGTGTATAAGAGTCACACAAGCCTGTCAGAAACATGACATGACAAGTGTCATGAGTATTAATGTTACTTCAAAGTGCCATGTCATGTTTATGACACGCTCTTGTCACTCTTATGAAGACACCTTAGAGTAAAGTGTTACCAATATTAGTGTCAACAATAAAACACTGAAAAACTAAACTGATAACTAAACAATCTCCCTCTAGCTCTTCTTTGCTGGGTTCTTATTTTATGCCTATGAATGTGGCAAATTGTCAAAGAAGTGATGATCTTAAAGGGCTAAAATCTCATGACCTGATCGATTTTACCATAGGTGGCCGGCGTCATGAGGAGAGGATTTAGGCAAAAAAGAAAACCACAATTGTGACAAAAATGACTTCTCTGTTGTTGTAGTACCCATCTCAGACTATTGGAGGCAGCATTACATCTTACGAGCGAGCGTCTCGAATTAAAAGACGGCGAAGAAGAAGCGCTTCCTGTAAGGTCAAAGGTTCCTGTCATAACCACCAGCTAGCATCGTAGCTAACATCCCCCCGACAAAACATATTTATCCGTCAAAATGGATGTAACTCAAGCGAAACAGGAACATCTACTCGCGTTGAAAGGTATTTTATTGTCCTTAAAAAGGGCATAAAGATATTCATTCTGAGACGTTGTTAAATGTGTGTAAACGCGTTAAATGGGTTGTTGTCATCTGTTGATGCTAACAGCTTTAGCTAAGGCGATATTACATTTTAACATTTTATACTATAAAATTAAGGTGGTTTGTGACATGTGCAGCTTTAGAGACTATATTTCTTCAAGATATTGGACATTGAAGAAAAAAAATAAAGACATTATGTAGCAAGAAGTTGTAGGAGGAAGTAGCAGGATGGTTATATCAGCTAACTGCTGTCATGAGTGAATAACGCCCAGAAAGACTCACTATCGTTATTCTTGTCGGTAATTTTAATTTTTAATTTACTTTGTTATTTATCCGTAAACAAGTTCTTGTCACACTAGTACGCGGAGAGCTACTGACAGTTAAACCTCTGAAGTCCAGGAGATTTTGGTTTAAATTTGTCAACTTCCTATGCATTTATTTCTGTCTCTGTTTAGCATCTTTCAGTCTGCCCTTTAATCACATGCATGGCTCCTTGTTATCGTCACAAACTTGGCTATCAGTCAGATTTTTCATTTTATTTTAATTAACAAAATATAAAGTTGCCAGGAACCGAAAATACAAACAAAAGACACAGGTGTCAATGGAAATGTACCCTTTTTTAAACAATTTCTACACACAAAAACAGCAGAAAAAAATAATTAATAAAAAAACTACAAAACAGTCTATTTGCATGTTAATTGAAAATAGTAATAGTTTTCATTGTACTATTTGCACTTTTCTTGCACACTGCCTGATAGCATTTACTTCCTGTCGGACTCAAATGTAAGCCTATGGCACTTGTTCACGTGTTGTCTTCTGACTAGATCTTGGCTTGTGTTGTATTAACTCTCAAATGTACGTCGTTTTGGACAAATGCTTATTGAAATTGTGACAATGTAACAGGATGATGTAAAAGGCATTATTGCAGGCTCTGTTCAAAGTACTATGTTATTATAAAATATTCTATTATTCTGTTTTTATCACTAATAAATACATTTGAGAGCCTTTAAATGTTGTACCAGTTCATTATAGAGCCAATTTTATATAGTCTTTGTACTACTGGGTAGATGAATAAACAAATAGATGATGATCTGGGTTTGTACACTTATGATGGTATGAAAACCTGACTGCTCTTGGTACAAGTGTTTGTGGCACTAGGATTTGCTCAACAGAGTGGTAGAGATTTGTTGAAACTACAGAAACATCACCACAATAACTGTGTGTTTAATTTTTTGACTTATATCATTTTTCGTTTCAGTGATGCGGTTAACGAAACCGACACTCTTCACAAACTTGCCAGTGACGTGTGAAGACAGAGATCTGCCAGGTAAGCCTGTTTAGAGTATTAAGAGTCTCAAAGACAATTAACATTTTCGTTTAACATATTGTTTAGCCATTAGCTGTGCTTAGTGCTTCCTTTGTTAATGGTATTGCTCTTTTAAATTAAGATCTTTGTAAGGCCAGAAGTTTATATCAGCATTTTATAATAATGAGCACAAAGGGAAGCAACATAAGGACTGACACCAGGTTTTGTAAAGGTTTTGTAAAATCTACTAACAAAAAGATAAACACGCAAACTGTTATTAAATTACAGTCTATATACATGTACATTTTTGTTTAAAGTATTTTTTTTTTTTTTTGACAATCTTTTGACATTTTGAACTGTATTTAACAATTGCTTTAGATCCAGTACACACCTAGTCAAGTCAATTTAATTTTTACAGCCCAGTATCACATATCACAAATCTGCCTGTAGGGGATATATAGTCTGTATGCCATATGACAACCTCTGTCCTCTTCAACCCTTGATTCAGATAAGAAAAAACATTAAACAGGGGCAAAATGGAGAAAACCTCAGGAAAAGCGACAAAGGACGGATCCCTCTCCCTGGACAAACAATGGATGAATAAATAAATAAAAAGACAGTATAGACAGTCGGGATGACACAATTATAGACAGAGGTTAAACATATATGAATCAGGAGGATGTTAAACAACTTCAGATAGGAGCTGAGCCAGATGACCTCCTCTACACCATGGAAACCATCTGTATTATTGATTTACAGACTCAGATCCTTCTGCCAAATTTAGATGGCAAGCCTGCTGAGAGTCGCAGTGTTTGTTTTTCCCTCCTGTGGAGTACAGCACAGAGAAATGTGTTCGCTGCACTGGTAACTGAACTCCTTACAAACCATAAATCACCATGACACTTCTGGGTAGGATCGCTATTTATACGAGAGAAGCAGTGAAGTGACGGCTTATCTTAAAGTTCACAAAGATGAATCGGTTGAATCTGGCATTGGAAACATAAAACTATTCCCCTTTTTGCTATCATGTTCCTGCACTGACTGCAGAATCGTCCACACTGATCTTACTGTTGTTAGTAATAATAATAATTTATGTAGATGTCTTTGTAGAAGCCGTAGTGGTAGCAGTAGTAGTAAAAGTATTCAGTGAGATGTTCACAGCGTAAGATGTATTATGTGGCTAACTTGGACAGAAATTTGAACCCAGTGAAAACCCTGCTGGTTCAGACTGCTTTGAAACCTGATCTTCAAAGATCCTGTATTTCTCCCTGTGATCCTCCCTGCAGTACACAGAATACTCAAACACTCTAAAACCTTACTGTCAAAACTGTCTACATCTTACATTTCTACACAGTCCAGACAGGCAGGGTAGGACTCATTTTAGTCATTTTAGAAGAAATTTGCAAGAACTTGCATATGATTATACGTGGAACATTTTGATAGTGTAGTTAACAGAAAACTTTGGTATTTTTCAACCTGGACCCCAAGTTTTTGTGTCTAAGTGATCAATGGGGACAACAAATCGCTGCAGCAGCTGCCGCAATGTAATCCTTCAGACCGTCAGTGTAACGTTACATCCACTAAAAGTTGTTGTTTTTGCCACTGAAAGGCTCAGTTTGTTATTATAAGTGTCTGACAACATTATGAAAAGCACTCGATAGAGAAATTAAACTTTTTTCTTTCACTTTTACTAATCAGGTCTGTTATTGTGTCTAAGTTCAAGGAGTAATCTTCTTCTAAATGATCACATGGCCTGATCGACATTTTCGAAAACAGCTAAATATTCAGCCATGACGGACAAAACACTCTCTGTACTTTCATCTGGTGACAAGTCAACTCACAAGACATGGTTAGACACAATAACAAATAAGAATGTTTGTCCCTGTTATTCACTTTAACATGGATGGCAAAAAGGTTTAATATTGACAAAGTTTTCCCTAAATGCAAGCAGCATTACTCTGCTATACTCAGATATACTGGGAAAGGTGTGTGTCATATTGTGATCAACTTCTAACATTACAGAATAGACTCTAAGTTCTCTACATTTGAGAAATCATCAAGGTGTGTCGTTTTGTTATTATTGTGATAATGTATGTATTATTAGTAATATTTACACACGCTATTTTTTCCGCTGGTTAAATCACTTTTGTCTTTGGTACAAGTGTTTATTTCTCCCTGGCCTAGAGATAATTAGTTTTGCATTGCAACATTGAAACAAGCATTTTGTTTATCTTGTCAATTGTTTTGTTGCTCTCAACGCTCAGCGCTCTGTGAAATGTGAGTTATCTTCATTAACAGATATTATATATACATTACACGTACTTTCTGCATTTTCTCTCTTTAGGGGATTTGTTTTCTCAGCTTATGAGGGAGGACCCGTCCACCATCAAAGGAGCAGAGACTTTAATGCTGGGGGAGATGCTTACATTACCACAGAACTTTGGGTAAGAAATGCTAATTTGCTGTTGGAGAATTAAACAATTAACACTTTTTGAGTTTTTAACATCTTTGCATCACACAGGAACATTTTCCTCGGCGAGACCTTCTCCAGTTACATCAGTGTGCACAACGACAGTAACCAAGTAGTGAAGGATATTCTTGTGAAGGTACTGTAAAAGTGGAATTACCTGTCCAACACTTATTACACATTTATACTTCTGTTTTAACAAAAACTGTCCTGTTGTGTGACAGGCTGATCTACAGACCAGCTCACAGAGGCTCAACCTCTCTGCGTCAAACTCTGCTGTAGCAGAACTCAAACCTGAATGCTGCATCGATGATGTTATCCACCACGAAGTCAAAGAAATTGGAACTCATATGTGAGTGTTTTTCCTACAGTATTTATGCTCCCTCCCGGCTGTGGCTCAGTTGGGAGAGTTGGTTGGCCCCCAACCGAAGGGTTGGTGGTTCTGTGTTCATCGGTGTGTGAATGAATTCCCAATGGTGGCAGGTGGCACCGTGTAGGGTAGCCTCTGCCACCAGTATGAATGTGTGTGTGAAAGGGTGAATGAGCGCAGTCTGTAGTGTAAAGCGCTTTGAGTGGTCGCAAAGCGACTAGAAAAGCGCTATATAAGTGCAGGTCCATTTACCATTTACCATTTTTCTCTCCAAGCCGGCGGCAGCTGCAGCCAGAGGCATTATGTTTTCTGCTTGTCATACATCTGCTCCATTAATGCGAATGTAATATCTACCTTGAGCAGATTCTTTGCAGCAACATCTTTTCCTGTCATAGACCATCACCAGCTCAGTCATTATGGTTGCACCATGTGACAAAGCTCTTTATCAGTCCTCTCTTTACTCCTCTGTAAAAATAGTCTCTAGTCAGCATGATAAATTATTTACTGGAATCATATACATGTGTATATATATATATATGGATATATCGATTGATAACTTCCTTTACAGTCATCACATGATTCTTTGCCAAAATCAATATAAACAATAATAACTTTATTTATATAGCATATTTAAAAAGCAGTAGGCAAAGGGCAATGTAAGATTAAACAGTGCAGCAGATAAAATGAGGGTAAAATTGATACAATAAGGCAAAGGTGCAAAGTCATAATGGACATTAGAAAAATAAAACAAGATTTATCAGAAGAAATACATAAAAGCAAATAAATAGGTATGAGAAATAGGCAATAAAACAGTAAAAAGAGATATTTTTTTTCATCACATAAAAGCAAGTCTATAAAATGGGTCTTAAGAAGTGATTTAAAAGGCTGTTTGTTTCAAAGCCCATCAGGGCCTCTCAGCTAAACTAAAACTTGACTGGTTTTGTGGAGTCATACAACTGCAAGGCAGTATGACTCCACAGTAAAAGAAAGAACTATGACAATCTAAAAACTTTTTACATTTATTTGTTTATTTGGTTTCTTTCCTTTCTTCCAATCTCCAGTTTAGTTTGTGCAGTGAGTTACACCACTCAGTACGGGGAGAAGCTCTATTTTCGGAAGTTCTTCAAATTCCAGGTGAGTTATATTTCTCATTAGACGACAGCGGTAAACTGCTGCATACGTTTGGAGGAGACCTGAGAAATGTCACAGGTCTACACCACAGTAAATTTAATTACCATCCTAGCCATGGATTTGGTGTCTTGGAGGCTTCGGCTCTCAGTCTGTGAACCATTTCTAACCCTGTTCCCTTCCCTTTAGTAACACTTTTCGTTTTACCTGTCATTTTACTATTTCTTCCCTACATTACTGAATATATCCTGTAATAATCCCGTCATTTTCGTATTGAAGTAATTTTTTTTCTGCCGAATGGAGGTTCAGTGTGAGAAAACATCAGCGTTCAGTTTGCAATCTATTTTCAACCAGGTTTTAAAGCCGCTGGATGTGAAGACAAAGTTCTACAATGCAGAGGTAAGCTGGCCGCTCTCAGATATCAGGATATAAAGTGTTGCTGTCAACCAGTAGACTCGTATCTCTCACCATGTCGTTCTGCAAATAGAGGAACTGTACTGTATGACATGCAAGCTCTTACTGTAGCATATACGACATGCTTCATATCATATTTCATTTCATAGTTAGGAACATTTCCATATGCTAAAAGGAGCAGTTAGTATAAGAATGGTCTCCTGGAAAATCCTTGTACCTCCAGAAATGTAAAATAAACAACAACAACAACAAAAAACAGTATTGTTTTAAAGTCTGGAGATCAAGCATTTTCCTCCCAGAGGCAACAAGCTTTTTTTCTGTTTCTCATTTTCATATTAGCTTTTTATATTGGCGGTATGCAAAATATTCATTGTCATCAACTTTGGCATGTAACCTCATTTGTTTATTATTGTCCTGTATTTTATTTTCTCCATTAGAGTGACCTCAGTTCTGTGGTAATTGTTCCTTCTGTTCTCATCGCTGAGCATTAGCTTCTCTTAATCCTTTTTGGTGCAGCAGACTTTGTCTTTCTGGGGCCAACAGAAAGGTGCAAAGTAGAAGAATGGAAAGTAAACTGGATTATAAAACGCTAAAGATAAACAAGTGACTACATTAATTAAACATCTCAACATATACTTTCCATTATTTTTCTTTTGCCCTTTCTTTGGACGCTCATGCTTTCTTGCAAACTCATCCTACACAGGGCTTGGACTTTTTAATTGAAGTTTGTGGTGTTAAATTGTGGTGGGTGGGGATTGCATTGATCTTACAATTTATCATCAGTGGGGAAATTATGAATATGCACTATGATTTCATCTTTTTTTTTTATAACATCGACTTGATTTATGGCTCTCAAATGCTTTTGAATCTCATTTTTAGCTTTAGTTTTTCTGGGTTGATGGTTGCAGGCCTGTTAACATCATATTGTCAGTGATTTATAAAACCTAAATGAGGTGTTTTTAGAGCTAACAAAGCAAATATCATTTGATTACATGTAATAAAATGTGAGGTTTCGGGTTGGAATGGCTTTGCATGGAGCGGAGATGCTAAGCTCTGTGATTTTAACATTAACCTTGTTCAGAATGGTTCATGGTCAGTTCTTCTGTTATGAATTGCAAGGCATGAACTAATCTCTGCTTCCCTCTCATTGTATCTGACTGTATAGTAGAGGTTGCACTCAATGTTTGACAGCTATGAAGACCACTGAGTGTTTCTTTTCCAAAGCATCAACTAGTTGCATGCAAGGTGTCAGAACCAATTATCTTTCAGCCAAGGTTAGATATCGTTTGAACAATTCAAGTCACAAGTAAGTCATTATTGCAACATTATTTTTCTGCACAAGTTAATTATTATTACTAATAACTGAAGTTGAAATATTTTAGGATAGAGTTTACTACCAGTGTTTATCCATGCAGAAAGCTTTTGCTTTGCTGCTGTTATAGTGAAATTTTCATTAATGTAGATGTATTTGTCTGTCGGTTCCATAACAATCTGATAAAGTACACAGTGATTTATTCATCTAAAAGGCAGGGATGCAAGTGACTTGCTGCTCTAAATCTTTGTTGGTTAAAACTACACAACTAGTTGATGCTTGAGAGACCACTTTGAACGAGCTGCCGATTGGTAGAAGTATTTGTGCAGCCTCTACTGTATAGAGATTGCTGGTCAGCACTGACACTAACTATGTCCTCTAAGGTACACTGAGCAAACGTAATGTGATTGTTGTTTATATGTTTAATGTTTGTCTTCTGGTTGATAAATGTGATTCATTACACGACTCTCACTTCACTTAAAGAGTAGATTAAAGGATGGGCTCACATTTCCCAAAAACATTACTACCATGCTCATATGTGAATTAAAAGAGCCACAGCTGTTTCCTCCTGTTCATACTGGCCTTAAAGAGATTTCATCCTGATGTGTCTCTTTTCTAAGTGATGTTGGGACAAAAAAATGCAGTCCGAGTTTGTCAAAACAATTGCTTCAGCACAAATGTTTCCATCTTTTTACTACAAAGTGTCCCCACATTTTTCTTGCTGAGCGGATATAGAGTATGGAAGCCCTGAAACAACTTCTAGTGAGCTATTTTCTTAATCTAAATGTTTGTTTTCTTCACCTCTGTTTATGCTTTCCTTCATTTTCTGTGGAAAGAGGTGAAAAAAATTCCCAGGATCATTTTCAAAATTTGGTGTTACATAATGTGATTGTTGTTCTAATAGTCATTCAGGCCATGAGAAGCTGAAGTGCACGACTACCCCATGTTCTAAATAGGAATACAGAGAAATCAAAACCCGCCTAGAAGAAAACGTAAATGTTTTAAGTCCTATTTAGAGCATGGGGTAATCGTGAACTTCAGCTTCTTGTTGCCTGAATGAGTATAACAATAACTAACACAACACAAACAGACAACACAAATGACGTTAACCAAAAATATTTTTACTTCCCAAAACTCTTTCTTTGGCTTGTTTTCACAGATGGAAAAAAAGAAAAACTTAGGAAAGTGACCCCGGTAAAACTTTTTTTCCACATTTCATAGATGAAAAAATCGTACACATAGGAGAAATAATAATTTAGATTAGACTTAGAAGATAGATCAGTAGAATTATTCTTTTCTCACTTGCCTCTGGGCTTCTATAGTAGAGGGATAGTAAAACTAGACTAAATTTCATACTGAAAACACTAACTTGTTTTGTCCAACTCAGTCTACTGAAGCATCATATTCACTTTAGTCAAACTTTCTCTGGACTTTGTCCTCCGTCTCTTACACTGAAATCTCGTCAGGAAGGTTTCTCTTCATGGCCACTATAGACAGGAGGAAAATAACAGCAACCAGTGATTCTTGAAACACGCATATTATATATAGTATGAGAAGAACAAATGTGAACCCTTCCTTTCAGGCAGTAGGATTTCGCACAATCCTAACCCTCCTTAATCCTTAATGATAAAGTTGATGTGTTGCTCAGTTCGCCTTGGAGATAATTTCATTACACTTAATTGTGAGCAACAAATATTAGTTAGTGACTCCTGGCTTCCTCACTGCAGACAGATGAAGTGTTCCTGGAGGCTCAGATCCAGAACATCACCACCTCACCCATGTTCATGGAGAAGGTTTCTCTGGAGCCCTCCATGATGTACAATGTCACAGAGCTCAACACGGTGGAGCAAGGAGAGGAAGGGTAAAAGCTCTTCCATGTATTCCTTCATCTTAATATTTACTGTTGGCTTTTTACACCTGATTCTCATTGGTAACTTTTCACCACAGAGAGTCCACATTTGGGAAAATGTCCTACCTGCAGCCCATGGACACACGGCAGTACCTGTACTGCTTGAAGCCAAAGCCGGAGTACGCGGAGAAGGCCGGCGTCATCAAGGGAGTCACGGTGATCGGGAAGCTTGACATCGTTTGGAAAACCAACCTTGGGGAAAGAGGGAGGCTACAGACCAGCCAGCTGCAAAGAATGGTTTGAGCATGCTTTAATTTTAAATGTGTTTGCTGCAGGAGTGATTCCTAAAACCTGGAAGAGAGTTACGATTAATGCACATTAGATGAGTTTTGAATGAAATAAAGTATGTGGTTTACACAAGCTTAAGAGATTATCCTATTTAGTTCTACAACATCAAATATATCAGTAAACACCCCACTCGTGAATTTTGAAGCTTTAATGTGTCTTAACAAAAAAAACAAAAACGAGACAACAGAAATTGTCAGTGACATCAAACACTGATCACAGAAATTCATATACTGGGCCTCATTAAGTAATTCAATCTGGAACCATTTGAGTTATTGTTCACTGTACTGTTCATGTTGTGGTATTTGTTGTATGTATTGTGACTTACTCGTATGCTTTTAACCAACCTTTGAAGGGGAAGGCTTCTTCTTCTTAAACTATTCTAGCTCAACCTTTACAACTTGACACAGCTTTGACCAGGAGCTGATTGCATTTAAACCTCAAAAAGAGATGTGAAGATTATCTTCCTTGTTATAATTTTCTTCTAAGTATCACAAACATTTGTTTGCCACAGATGTATTTTCTGCAGCAATCCAAAATCCAGTGGAAAACATTTTTTTCCCCTTTTTTTGTCAAGGGAAACACAGAGATGCTAATTTCTGCTTTGGCCTACGAAAATACGTCATTCCTGCAGCACTCTTTTCATCAAAATAAAACAATCAATTTTTTTCCTCATGTTTTTTTGTTTTTGTTTTAAACTTCTATCCTTGTATATCTTCCAGGCTCCAGGGTATGGAGACATCAGACTGTCTTTGGAGATGATTCCTGACACTGTTAATCTTGAAGAACCATTCGACATTATCTGTAAAATCACCAACTGCAGGTAAAAACCCCAAATTTAAAACAGGGTTAAATAATTGAATTACAGACATGACAGTCTTAAAAACAGCTTTGTTTGTGACATGTAGTGAAAGAACAATGGACCTGGTGCTGGAGATGTGTAACACCAGGTCAATCCACTGGTGCGGTGTATCAGGGCGCCAGCTGGGGAAACTCAGTCCTGGAGCCTTCCTCTCTCTGCCCCTCACACTCCTCTCCTCCGTCCAGGGTCTGCAGGTACCATCCACACTTGCTTAAAACTGTTGCTTCATATCTTTACGCTATTCTTACTTACTCACATCATATCCCTCACCTCTTTATTTCAGAGTATTTCTGGATTGAGACTCACAGACACATTTCTGAAGAGGACATACGAATATGACGACATTGCACAAGTGTGTGTGGTCTGCCCGTATACGAACAATGAGTGCTAGAAATTTTATTTAGCTTTTTTTTTTGCATTTTAGATATGACTGGACCAACAGTGGAATTCCGCACACAATGCTGATATTTCATTCTTTTTGCAACCTGAGGGGAGAAAACTGTATTTTAAAATGAAATGTGAATAATATAAATCGCTTTCTTTGAAAATAATGATGTAAATGTTCATAAATGTTAATAAAAACTCTGTAATCTTTGATTTCTTGTTGCTTTTCAAACCTTACTTCATGGTGTCTATGATGGCTCTTTTTATTAATAATGCTATGGACAAGAATATTTTTATATAATGCATTGTTTAATGGAACATTGGCACACTGTACTGAGCATATTTAAGACAAATGTGTAGATTATAGGAATTTCGGGAAGATTTAAATTGGACTCAAGCCTGCCAAAGTCTGGGGCTTTTTGGAAATAGTCTTGGGCTGCTAGAAAACAAGTATAAAAGGTGCTATGTGGATTTTACAGAAAATCATTCTTATTACTGGCATCTTAGTTAGTTTCATGGACCATGTTAGCTGGTGAAGTAATTTAGCAAGCCAGGCAACTAACATATCCACTCAGAAAGTATTTTGCTTGCAATAATATTAGTTAGCTAAGATTAGTCAGCTAGCTTTAATTTAGCTACACTGCATGGATCTGTTGTCAGTTTCTTTGTTACGGTAGCTGATGAAGTAATTTGCAAACGGCAAGCCAGTAAATTTACAAGCCAGATATGCCCCTAGGAATCTGGTTTAATTATATGACTTTACGATACCAACTCGAGACACTGTTTTACTACATAAGTTAGCTAGCAAGCTAATAGGAGCAGAAGAGAGGACTCTGCAAAACTGTCCCAAATTCCTTCCATTCAGTCTACAAGCTATAAAAGCAGCTGGAAAAGTTGGGAAGATCTCAGTTTTTCAGTTATGTTACAATCTGTTCACACATTGACAATCCAAAGCGATTAAGACATGAACATTGCTTCACACAGACCTTTAAAAAAACAATGTTACATTGTATTTCATAAAACTACTGTTTTTAGCTAAACATGAAAATACAAAACATCCTTTGCTCCCACAGCCATCAGGCTGTCTCATTCTTCCAGAGATTCTACGAGACTAACTGAATTTCCCCTCGGGGATAAATAAAGTAATTTTGATTTGATTTGATTGATTTTGATGAAGCAAGCTGCGAGACATACAGTTGAGGAAGGCTCAGTTAAGTATTTCTTACTTCTTGACTGGTAAAAACCTGGATCTGTCAAAAATCCACAGCCCAAGTCTGTCACACAGGCGTTCTGCTATAAATTAGCAGTCTCCGGGCCCAAGATAAGCTAACATGACATCTTCAGATATTTCCTCTGGCAGGCTAAAAATGACAAAATTAGAGGAGTAAAATTCTCTAAATTGCTTGGATTCTTTGGGCTGCCAGGAATGGATGAAAATCATCACCCACTATTTAAAGACATCATTTAACGAAAGTTGTCGCACTTCTTTCATATAATAATGACACAGAGGCAAAAATATGAGTCAATTTCAAGACATTTATTCACATGTTTTGGACAAAACATAGTGCTGCCCTAGCATACCTATTTGTTTCCATAAAGCATCTGATCTCAAATACCAGATTTAAGAGCATGCAAAATGAACACTCTGAATACTCTGTTACTAGTTAATGAACAATTAAATATGCTTAAAGGGGGAATATTCATGTATTCTTTTTTTTTGCTAAAGTGCAATAACAACATAATGCAGGCTGCAAACACTGCTATACAAGTTCATGTTTGTCTTAATCAAAAGTTAAGAAAAGCAGTGATGTGAGTCCTATATGCTCCCAATAAACAAGTGTTCTGTCTACAAAAATAATATGAAACAAGATGTGATAAAAACCTTATGTGTAAGTTATTGTATGAGAAAAAGCAGAAATGTTCCCTGCAATGCTGTAAAAGTACATTCCTCCCTCTAACCCTCTATGTGTCGTGACTATACGGAAACTCATAACATGACGAGGGCAGTATTTTCAGCACATAAAAAACACGATTTCTGCAGAATGTAAAAGCACTGAAGACAGAATTTACTCATGTTCCCTCAGTAGGCGGAATGAGTTCGTGGCTCTTTTTTATGATTAAGTGTTTACAATATACTTTTTTGCCCTACATGTGTGGGATGTTTTCATTTCATGGTCCGGTCTCCAGGCCCTCATCTCTCTCCGCCCCAGAGTCTTTAGTCACAGTAAAGTGCCTTCGGCCCCATCCTTGTCTCTTCATTCCAGCTATGCCGGGGATTTGATTTCAAGAAATGGGTGTAGAGATTGTAATCGCGCCACTATGGTTGCCCTTCCGTGAAAAAAAATGTGAGACTGAAATGAAAATAATACATGTTAATGACACAAATATATAAACACTTTATATACAGTCATGGAAAAAAATACTAGACCACCCTTTTTCTTCAATTTCTTGTTCATTTTAATGCCTGGTACAACTAAAGGTACATTTGTTTGGACAAATATAATAATAGCAAAAGTAGCTCATAAGAGTTTAATTTAAGAGATGATATCTAGCCATTTCCAAGAAAACCATGGAAAATTGCTAGATATCATCTCTTAAATCAAACTTTTATGAGCTACTTTTGTTGTTTTCATTATATTTGTCCAAAAAAATGTACCTTTAGGTGTACCAGGCATTAAAATGAACAAGAAATTGAAGAAAACAATAATGGTCTAATACTTTTTTTTTTCAATGACTGTATGCTCAGAGGTTGGTCTTGTCATTTTTGCTTTAAAATATCTAAAAAAGACAAGATCTATCTTAATGTTGTGTATTTACATTATCCCAAATGTCTCAAACAAATTTCATATTAGAGAAATCTGATATGATCAAACTAAAAGGCCCATTTCATTTGGTCATCATATCCGCTCTGTGTTGGCGGTTCTCTCCCAGAAGCATAAGCTCATAATTTGACTTTTTATAAAATACACTCTTTAGATCTTGATGAAATACACTCTTTAGATCAGATGATGGAATTTAATCATCAGAAGTTATCAGAGCAGCAGCTCGCATCGCACCCCCACCAGGACTAAAATAAGAAAATAAATAAAAAATATCACATTTTAACCAAATTTCTTCAGAATGCTTGTTTCCATCCACTGCCGTTATGCAAATTGGGAGTTCATCAAGCTGGTAGTGAGTAGCAGCACTGGATCTAACTAGCAACAAATTGCTGATCTAGCAGGGAGTCTGGGTGGTCCGGGGTTAACAGGGTTAACAGGGTTAAAGTTAGACTCCTGGCTGTGGCTCAGTTGGTAGAGTTGGTTGGCCCCCAACCGAAGGGTTGGTGGTTCAATCCCTGACCGTCGCAGCCTACATGTCGAAGTATCCTTGAGCAAGATACTGAACCCATCAGTGTGTGAATGAATTCCCAATGGTGGCAGGTGGCACCGTTTAGGGTAGCCTCTGCCACCAGTATGAATGTGTGTGTGAAAGGGTGAATGAGCACAGTCTGTAGTGTAAAGCGCTTCGAGTGGTCGCAAAGTGACTAGAAAAGCGCTATATAAGTACAGGTCCATTTACCATTTACTGGGGTCTGAGCTGGCCGAATTTCGAGTTCTTTATACATGATTAAACGCCCTCATGGAGGTCCTTTTTCTGCGTAACAGCATGTGAAAAAGGCTTTGTTTAGTGTTTTAATCAGCTTGATTTGGAGCGGAGGAGCATTAAAACCTCCTGAGCAATGAACACTGAACTGTAATCACAGGAACCAACTCCCATCATCCCAAGTTACTTCACAAAGTCACACAACTCTGTCTTGTGTTACTTTTTCAATTGAGAGACCCCCAGCAACATAAAATGACATACTGTGCGTTTAAATATAAAAAGACCTGAGTAGATCATGAGTGCTCCTCGGCGCTGCCGCTGAAAGAACGGCTCCGGATGTGGTTTCTTAACTGTTCAATCAGCTCTGGGTTCTGCTGCTGGATCTGCTGGGCAAACTGCTGTCCCCTGACACAGAGATGAGATAAAAACTTTCTTTACCTGCTGAATTGCTTTCTACCGGAACAATAGCTCACACGAAGCAAGATGAGGAATGCTTCAGTTTTTAATATACAGTAAAATAACAGATATTCCCCTGTGAGAGGAGGACCTTATCTCCTCACATATTGGACATTTACAGTACAGATACAAGGTGATACTAAAGCAGAAACAGCAAAAAAGTTTCTAATGCTGCAATAACTGTGATAAAATAATATTTTAAAGAGGATGTCTGTGTGGTGAAAATGTCACATCAATTTCAAGGGTTATTGCACACTCTGTCCAAGCCTGTCTCCAACCATAACATCATTTTGAAAAATAACTCTTGGAGTATAAAATTTCTCTCCATTTGATGCCACAGTATCTGCAGAAAGGTACTTTAACACCATATGAAGCTGTTTCAGAAACAAATATTATCTTGCCAAGAGTGAGATGAGAAGATGGATATCATTCTCATGTTTCTACAGTAAATATGGAAGCTACTGCCATATATATTATTTCTTAGAGCCCTACTGCCATCTACTATAGATAATACGCTGACTATGGATACAGTTTTTGTAGCTTCGTAATAACTATAAATACATGCTAAACATTTCCCAAATTGCTGACTTACTCCTTTAATAATCAAACACAGCTCATATAAAAAGTCTTTACTTAGTAATGAATAAGCAAACAGTCATTTAATCCATTTAATTGTGAGTAAAGTGTACTTACGCTTCAATCAAGCTGGAGATGTCTGACAGTCCACCCACTCCTGCTGCAGGACCCCCGACTGCATTGGACATCATTCCTGACATACTGACCGCACAGTGACACAGTGAGAGTGAGTGACAAAGTATGTTTTAAAACTGCACTTTACACTCTCAAAGCATTCAATTCATGTTGACACTCACAGCTGTTGTACTTGTTGGTTCTGCATCACGCTTGCAGCCTGTCAACAAAAATCACTGAGTCACTTAAAAGGACAGTTAGTGTCTGATTACACTGGCAATTTTGCCGAAAAAAACAATCTATCAAACTGTGTAGTGCTGTATATGCATGCACATCTATCTGATTTAGACATATCTTGTCATTGTTGCTGCGGTAAAACTCCGGCATGCTTGCCGGAGCGTTCTTGGCCTGACACGCGTTCCCATGTGTCATCGTTTAACAAGTCAGGACTCTCCGGGCCAAGACGGCAGCCTGCTCCTCTAGACAATAACTCGGGGTTGATTAATGGGCTAACTGTCACTCATGGGACTAATTAGGGAAAATATCTGGTCTAACCTTGCCAGTGACAAAACAAGCATACGACACCTGTCTCCAGGATTATTGATGAAATGAACAGCAGTAACCTCTGCGACACAGCCCGGCTTTTCTTTGCACAGTGCGTATATTATTAGGACTCAGGCTTACCATGCTGATGAAGGCGGGGTTGTTGATTAGACTGGCCATGTCGAATCCCAGGCCAGCAGCTATCTGTGGCACACATTTATAGACAAAGGTCAAAATATACAGGGCTGGGTCATATACGTATGTGAGTTACATAACACAACTAGAAAGACATGCAGACATCTGCCAAGGCTAATGGTGCATTCAAATGCTCCTTTGATCATGGTCCCATTTCCCAAGACTTTTTCATACAACTTGTGTTGTGTGGTGTGTTCATGGGCTTTAAATCGTAACATGATTATTATAATTTTTATTATGGTTTGGCTAAATGTCTGCAGAAAATGGTATTGTTATTCTTTTTTGTTTTGTTTCTATTTTATTTTATTAAATTTTTTAAATATATAACATATAAATATGTTTTTGACCTGTTCATATGAAGACAGATCAATCAAATATGGCAAAAGCATTGACGCTATAAAGATGTGTTTTATTTTGTTGTTTAAAGCTTTAAAACAACTTGATAGCTGTTTTTGGTATTTGCATGTCAAAAAAGAGCCGTGAAATGTGTCCTTGCTACATTTTTGCATGTTGTTTCATTGTTAGAGGACTTTCACATGAATTTTCCCAGTTGAAAACTATTTTTTTCTGATTATTCTGACACCAAATGAATGCAGCTCAAATGCCATGAAATGTGTACTAAAATGTTTTCAGACTTTTATGAGTTGTTGTTTCAATGTGAGAGGGCTTTAACGTGAATTTTCCCAGTTGGGAACTCATTTTTACAATTATTCTGACACCACATGATTGCAGCACATTTGCCTGATGTCACAATGTTAAGAAAAGTGAAATATAATTGGCATATCTGTTCCGTGATTCTGAACAACTCTAAAATTGTATGAGTTCTTCCTTAGCCCATGCTACACCCTTCCACCTAGTTTCATGAGAATCGTGCACATATTTGTTCTGCAATCCTGCTGACAAACAAACAAACAAACAAACCAACAAAACAAGCCAAAACCACAAACTCTGTGTCGGAGGTCATGAGAGCAGGAAAACATACAGCTTGTTTTTACTTACTGGGCTGGTTGCTTCTTTCTGCTTCTGCTCTGCAATCTTCAGGTTGGATTTGTAGGTATCGTTCTCAGGGTCTAGTACCAAAGCTTTCTTGAAGTAGGAAATTGCCTCTGGAAACTTGTTCATGGCTGTCAAAGCCAAACTAGAGCCACAAATTAAGGGGACACACGTCACTTTTTAACAGACCTCAAAAGGTTGGAGATTACGAGAAAAAAACGGCTAAAAAAATACTCACCCCATCCTCCCATACGCTTTGCTGTAGGTCGGATCAATCCCAATGGCTCTCTCGCAGTCACCAGTCGCCTCTGTGTAATTTCCCAGTTTACTGTGAGCTGCAGCCCTGCACGGAGTTAAAGCCAGACACCATTCTTACCTTTATCACTGGCTTGTTTAATAGATACACAAGCATTCCTGCTGAACTCTGCTTATCTACTGTCTGCAGAAGTATAAAAATCCACAATAGAAGAAAAAGTGCAAAACAATGTGCGAAATCATGTTGCCTGCTGTTATAAATACCGATTGCAGTAGTACACAGCGTTTCTTAGGTCCAGGTCAATGGCCTTTGTGTAGCACTCCACTGCACATCTGTAGTTCTCTTCCTTCATGTGATTGTTCCCTTAAAATAAATGTGAAATTGTTCACACAAGACAGACATTCATCATAAAACTTGTTTTGCTTTTAATCATCCTAAGATAAAGTTTCTAAGATAAGGTTCAACAAAATCTTTTTTAATGCATGCTGGTACTAACAAAAATTCTATTTTGGGCAGATGGACAGTTGTTAATATAAATAATTATAATAATAATAATAATTTAGCAATATGAAAAGCAACCACAAGAAGATTTTAACTGGTGATGAAACAGGCTCATTTTTGTACTGATGCTACTGAATTACCTACATAAGGAAATTATACTTTCAGCGAGAACATTTGCTATTTCTATATAGCTATTCTTAATGCTTTTTACCAGATCCTATTCTCCGCAAAATCAGATGAAACGACTTTCAGTAGGCGGACCAGAAAAGCCTTAGTTTACATTTTTCCTGGCAAAGTTTGACCGTGAGTCGTACATTAAAAGTAAACAGGGAGGTTTTTCTTTAAAGAATTTTTTGAATATTTGACATTATATTTTGTGGTTTATGGCTGATACTGGGGCAGGGTCAGCAAAGTGGAAAAACAAGAATTGATCAATAGATCAAAAAAAGGCTAAAGGGGGATAGAGCATGGGCAAAAACACAGTCTCACTGGTCGCTTATTCAACAAATGGAGAGAATTGCACAATTTTTAAGGATTCAAACCTGATCCTGTATTGTCCCTTTTCCTCCAAGACAGGTAGGTCATATATATTTTTATTTATGAAATACATTGCGATATGTGGTTTTACATCAATATTTGAATTTACGTTGGTGGCTAAAACAAAGTTCACTTTGTTTCACCATTGCAGTTATTAATCTTACATAGCCACTAACAGATCTCTCATGGCTGTGCATCCTGTTAACAGCTGAAAAACAGTATTGAAAACAAGTTGCATCTTATTTTTGCTTCCAAAAACAAATCCACGTGCTAGGCAGGTGAAGATCTTTAAAATATGGATCAACACAAAATCAAAGTTTCTCGTAGCTGCTTTAATTAAGAGTTTCCTTAACATTACCTTCATTCTTAAGCTGCTCTGCTCGTTCTATGTCTTCTGGAGACGGGGAGCTCTCTGGTATGGTAATGTTGTCATTCTAAGTGAAAATAGAAGAAAATAAAGGAGTCATTACTTACAAGTGAAATTGACTTAAATAGTGACTGTTTAATAAACACAAACTGTCATTATGGTGGAAATTTTGACCTGAAAGAAGGAAGTAAAGGAAGGGGTAACTAATATCATAAAGTTTGTTTTACTGTAAGGTATGCCAGCATGCACTGACACACCTTAGAGTAAGACACAGTTATAGTAATGACAAGTCAGAATGTCTACCATAAATAAACAACTAATAATGTTTAAAGCACTGGTTCCATTGATGGTGCAGGACCCACCTTGAGCAGGGAATTGAGGAATATCTCTGTCAGAGGCTGTGGCACAGCGAGGTGGCAGTCGCTGGAGCTGATCTTAAAAGTCGTCTCCAAACACTGTATCGCAACTGCCGTGACAGGACGATGATGATGAGATTAATTACATTTGTGAGATTTTAAGATAGCAGCTGAACAAATGGAGTATTATTACAGTGAGTCAGAGCTTGGCTGCACATTCAGAGTGAGAAACTGAAACTTTCATGTGATTACTTCTGATAAGACCCACTGCTGTTTATTCTCTCTACACCAGGGCAGTGAGATAAGGATATATGTACATGAGTACGCTGAGATGGACAGAAGAAGAGCAGACTGTCCTATATTTGTAAAGTGTGAGTGCACAGAGGGTTGGCCTACCTTCGAGGCTCTCCTGCTCATCAGAATTCAAAGCACCGCAATGTGTTTGATCTCGTAGGAACTGCACAATAGAGAACGCCAGACGCTTCTCCACGGCCATTTTTACCTAGAAACTGCTGCACACACACACGTACAGGGAGATGTTTGGAGTGAAACAGAAAGGCACCCACACAAAAATGACTATATTATTCATAGGGTGCTCATTTATATAAGTGCGTAAAACACATGCTGAAGTAATGCATCACCAAGACACGTCTCATGATGAATTAATGCAGGATTTTAACTAATAGTTTTGAGTTGCTCACTAATAAGAAATACATCAATTTTAAAGCCATCAAATTAGCTGAAATAATGTTACAAAGAAACAAGGGTTTCAAAGTCATGCAGTTGCAGAACAGTGCATAATCTCAGAGAAATATATCAAAACATACTTTTTTAGGGCATTTCATTCATGCATTCAATAACCACTAATCGTAGGTTATGCATTAGTAAGCAGGTTTTTTTTTTATTTTAGTTAATGTTGAATCATGTTGAAATTTTGGAACGTAAACTTAAAACCTTCTTTTTCAGCCAGACATTGTCACTTACTTTATTGTATCTGTGTTGTAAAATTTCTATCATATTCTATGTATTTATTTTATTGTTATTATATTATCATCAATTTTGTTAATTTTTGCTACCTGTTAAAATCTTTTTTGATGTTAATTTAAAAAATATATATATTTTTTGGATATTAGTTCTATTCTTCTGTTCAAAAAATGGTCTCACATGCATTGGTCTCTAATTGTTTGAATTTCTAATGTTTTTTATGATTTTTCTTTCTTTCTTATTACATTATCTTCATTCTGTCTTATTATTGAACCTGTCAGTCATCTCTAAACAAATTTGAACTGCACTACACAAATACAGTTTGATTGATTTACTGATTGATATGACATTGATATTTTCATTATTTATGATGCATGTGGTTACAAGGATTTTCTATGGTTTATTAAATTTTGTCAACACTAGATTGTAATTAGTTATTATCCAGGTCTGGATTATGGACCAGAAAGGCTGAGAAACTCCCCACAGGCCTGCTGCACGTCACTTGATTTATGGTACTTTAAATAATTGCATTTGTTCAGGAATTTGCGTAGGCTATCATATCATGCAGACTCTGCAGTTTCATCTTATTTTATGGGCCTGCAATATATAGAGGAGCTGTTTGCCCACATGGTACACACTCTTAAATAAAGTGGTGTTTAATCAAATTACCACAATCTGGGCCCAGGTTAATCCAGCCATGTTATTATTCTATTTTCAACCAACATATAATAGATGCAAGTGGTGCATCTGGTTCTTGTTTCCAAGACAACTCACAGGAGGATGAAATTATTTTTTGCTCACAATAAAAAACAACTGGCTTTCGCAATGTGTTTTCTCTGTCCAGGTCCAAACATCAGCAGCAGCAGCAGCAGCGGGGGGCAAACCAGGCCACCAAACGCACTGTAAATGGACCCTGAGGGGATCTGCAGATCCAAACACTGCCTCATATATTCATCACGTGCTGATGCCATACGTTGTTATGTTCATTTAGCTCTGGTTGGCGCTGCCACTCCTCCCACAGTGTGTTGACACACGTATGCAGTGATGCAGAAACTGTGATGTAATACCATAATGTTTGATGTGATGTTTATTGGTTTTATTCAACATGCAGGCGTTATATATTTTTTAAAAACCCAACACAATACATTGAGTGAGACGACGCTGGCAGGTAGCTAATAAAGCTCGACATGAAGGCTCGCGCACTGTGCAGCTTGTGATGCTGCTAAAAAAACAATCATTGTCAGCCATAGGAGGCAGAAAAACAAAGAAAGAAAGGTCGACCTCAAATCCCCCCTCAACACCATGCAGCCAATTTATAAATAACATTGTATCAAAGGATGCTATTCAGTGTGTCCCCCCAATCCACCCCCGCCCACCTACCTGAGCTCTTCTCCAGCTGTCTGCTGCTACCGCGTCATGAGGACTTGTGTCGGATTTGATCGCATCCTCTTCGGCGCCTGCGCGTCAAAAGCGGAAATAAGAAGCGTTTTGCTCACATTTCAAGCTACAAGGGGAGAGGGAGCTCACTGCTGCTGCTGCTGCTCTGCGTCTACAGTAAGAGGAGGAGAAAGTGTGTTTTTACTGCACGAAAAGACGCATGAAACCGCAGACATGTGTGCGTTAAGACTTGTAGCCTGTCGAGCGCTCTGCAGGTATGCTTCAACCTAAACACAACTCAATATCTGCCATGTTTACTGTGTTTGACTTTGACTGCCTGAGTGACTTACTGCTACTTTAAATGCTCTTAATTTGTAATTGATGTGTATTTCCTGCATCACGTATTAATCATAACAAGGTATAATAGTGTAGTGTAAGTGTGTATATAAGTGTTTGGAGTTCCTTATTTTAGGGTATAAAGTGGGAGAAAGCATGAGAAGTTTGTGATGAACAGCTGTCCTGGACTAAAGTCCCCCCAAAACAAACAAAAAAACTAAAAACCCAACAAAGAAATCGACCGATTTGTCAACTAACCAATTAAGAAGGGGCAGCCCTAATAAATATATAGGCTACTATTAAAAAGTATATTTTTCATGATTTGTATTATTCTCTCATTACCTATGAATATTGGTATTGTGTATCGTTATAACTACTATCACTTATCAGTATTACTATTACTGATTGTGCAACTTACTGCTACATGTTACCAAATCAAATCAAAATTGCTTTATTTGTCCCCAAGGGGAAATTCAGTTAGTCTGTTAGCTCTTGACGAATTAGACAGCCTGATGGCTGTAGGAGTAAAGATCTTTTAAATCTGATTCATTAACTGATTAACTAATTAACTGCTCTTAATTTGTAATTTATGTATATTCCGTGTCACCCCTTAATCATAACAGGGTATAATAGTCTAGAAGTGTTTGAAGTTCCTTATTTGAGGGTACAAAGTGGGAGAAAGCATGAGAAGTTTGTGATAAACAGCTGTACTGGACTAAAGTAATTCTTAGTCAAGTTGACTAATACTCAACTAATCGATAAGATGATTTAATTGCTCAGAAAAACATGCAAATGCAGCACTTTAATACGTTTGTTTACCAGATGTGTGCGAATAAGTTCTTGCAATTAGTCTTTCAGCATAAAATAGACAACATAAAAAGTCTATAAGAAGGGGCAGCTTTTTTTAAAATTATTTTTTAAATGTATTTTCACCATGATTTGTATTATTCTCTGATCACATATGAATATTGGTATTTTTATTGAAAATAATAAATATTGTTTGTATATTGCTTTAAAAGCTACTCAAAGATACTTACTATGAAACAAACAGAAACAAGAAACTAAACAAAATCTAAAAACTACTAAGGACAGTAAAAGCAATAACATTAAGTACATGGATAACATTGTATCTGCTATCACTAGTATTGCTATTACTATTATATTATATGATGATGAGTTATTATTATTAGACTTGTTACATAGAATATACTGTTTAAACCTATGCTACAAATATTCAAATTGAATATTAATCGTAAGAATATACTAGAAAAAAAAGATAATTTCCCATCCTTTTTTTATGTGTATGTACAAGAATGCTTTGGATTGATGCAGCCAACTTTCTTAAAAAGAAACCAAAAGTGAGTGTTGAATAACATTATTTGATGTAATGGTATATTTAAGAGATAAGCTTGAAAATAACCTGCTGTATATATTGCAACCAATTCTTATCTTATAAAACTCCATATATTTATAGGAAAAAAGCCAACCTTCCTACACTTTATTAATTAATTTAAACCATATGGCATTAGCTTATCTAAACAAAATGAAGAGATTTCAGTTATTAAATTACTATTCATAATAGGATGCATAAAACACAAACTCTGACATATATAATCTAAATATGTTTGTTTTTTTATATTGTCTACATATCTGTTTATTAATATATCTTAATATAAAAGTGACACCTTCCGGCTGCCAGTAATTTAAAAAATCACAGAAATGTCAATATAAGTTTTGGCAGCCATTATTCAGCTGCCATACAAATTATCCCACACTTTTATGATCTTGTTTTGAAAGGCTTCCGCTTCCAAGCCGTGAAACTCGACTCTGAGTGGACCCACGTCTAGAAAAGGTCGCCGCTTAGCATGGAAGAAATGCGGAGCACTTTTCATGTCTGACTTTGAAGAATTTATTGCTTTCTGTCGTGCCAGCTGTTCGGTTATATCTGAACTGTAATACTGTTTGAAACCGGGATGTCTAATCCTCCATAGCGTCTTTAAACCTCTCCTGAGGATGACCATACAGAACGGCACCGTGATATCAGCCAGAGACTGCTCTCAGGCCGGGAGTAAGAGAAACACACTGAGATGGGACCTGACTCCGGATGACATCAGGACCCGGACAGACATCTTGATTAGCAGGGTAAAGAAGGTCTATGATGACATTGGATCTCTAAAGACAGAAAATGTCTCCGTTGAAAACACTCTGGGACCTCTGGCTCATGCCAAACTGGATTATGCATGTAAGTGGATACATGTGATGTTGTACAGTTTTCATTTGATCCTACTAACAAAGATTATCTGTGTAGCAACATACTTGTGCCATAGAGCTTTATTGTTGTCCAAAGCTATTTTTTTTGTTTTCTTATTGTTTTTTTTTTTAATCAGTCTCACATGCATCTAAAGGTTTTTCCACACCTGTGCTGCCAGTCTGGTTACACCGGACTCGCTTCATTTTCCCCCTTGGTGCAATTTCTTTTTTGGCTGGTGTGAACTCAGTAATGACACTCGGGTGGGGACCAAAATAATCGCAACAAGACCCTTTAAGGTTGTGGTCTCTCGAGCTGGGCCCAAACAAACTCTGGAGCACTTTGTTTATGGTGTGGAAAGTGATCCGACCTCAGTCTGACCCCATCACCAGGTGCACTCAAGTCCCTGCAGCCAGGTGTACTTTGTATAGCAGGAAAACTATAGCAGCTTGTATATTAGTAATATCCATATGGTAGTATCTAGCGGGAGAATTGCAACAATATTTCTCTTGCAGAAATAGCTCCAGTCCAGAATACAGGACCTTCTTACAGCATTACTGTATTCACTGTCTTGCTCTGCCCCAAACACAAGATGTTCTCTTGATGTGTTTTTCTTCACTTGGATTTTTTCTAAGGCTCAGATATTACACAGTCATCAACAGATTCATACCAGAGCATCCAAACTACAGGTATTAAAACGCTGTAAATATGACCTAAAGCACCAAATCAAAGTAGAAATAGTCCACAGTTTACTCCAGGTTCAGTAAAGTTTGCTAAAAACTACAGTGCCCAGCTGTGGAAATCATGGAGCCTTTTTTTCCCAATATGATTATATATTTGGGAGCTGTTTTCGAAGATTAACATCTTCATCTTCAGAAGTCAAAAAGTACTGGAAGAGAGACTAATACATAGTTGTTGAGTTTTTTTGTGTGGGATTTGTAGACAAGAATAATATACACGGTTGCCCATTAAGTTGGATTAAAATATTTTTTGCCTCTTTTTTATGAAATGATTGTGACATTGTGATTTATTATTGACAGATAAAGTGAAAATGACAGTGAAACACAATCATAATGAAAATGAAACCACAATTAACAGAATATTGTGTCTGGAAACAAAATTATTCCAACTTCACAGTGTATATTAACACGTTCTTCTTGCATACATTTTCCAATGTTGCACAAATCATAGTTCAATCATTTGTTTTGTTCCCTCAGCATCGCTCCATGTCCTCGATTTCCCCCAGTACGTCTCTCCTTGTAAAGAGGTTCGTGCAGCGAGCACAGAGGCAGACAAGAAGCTGTCCGAGTTTGATGTGGAGATAAGTATGAGGGAAGATGTGTTCAGAAGGATTACAGCGCTGCAGGTACGCCTCATGTCACATCCACCTGAATATACACATTACTCATAACAGGAAGGAGGCGAAGATTGATATAAAACTGTCCTCTAATCAAACCTCTAAAGATAATAATAAGGTGTTAAATTAACATAATTGTGTGAGGATTTGATGCATTTATCACAGCAGTTATGCCAGTGATAGATTATTTTCACATTTTATATCAGCCAGGGGGCAACAAGATAGATGTGCAGGGACTGAAGTGTTGATAGCACACTCTCATTTGACCCCAGCACTGGTTCTGATTTAGCTTCGGAAAGAAATTTAATCTGACCTACTTAGTGTAAGCCATGTGGGTTTTTTCTACACAACAGTAGTGGCTGTGGCTGTAAATAGAGATGAATGCATTTTGCAAAATGAAAAGAATTGTCTTCATTGATTATTTTTCGACAGAAAAAGCACCAAGACAATCTTTCAGCCGAAGAAAAGAGATTCTTGGACAGACTTGTTACGTTAGGGAAGAGGAAAGGACTGCACCTGAGTAAAGATATACAAGAGGTAATGCAACATGTGGTCTGATTATGAAAGAGTTTTCACCATATATATTACATTTGTATTACATTAGAGAGTTTTACTGTAGATATTAGATTAAAAAAAAAAAAAAATTCTATTAATAGCATCAGAATGCATCAGTTATCGGCCACTACATTAGGTTGCTAGTTCTAGGACCCTCTTTTGCCTTCAGAACTGCCTTAATTCTTCGTGGCATCTGTTCAACAAGGTGCTGGAAACATTCCTCGGACATTTTGGTCCATATTGATTTGATAGCATCACACAGTTGCTGCCGATTTGTCAGCTGCACATCCAGAAGGAGTTCTACTGGATTGAGATCTGGTGACTGTGGAGGCCATAGAAGGACAGTGAACTCATTGTTATGTTTGAGAAACCAGTTTGAGTTGATTTAAGCTTTGTGACATAGTGCATTATCCTGCTGGAAGTCCACTTTGGTCGTAAAGGGACGGACATGGTCAGAAGCAATACTCATGTAGGCTAAATATCCCCCTCACCATAACACCACCACCACCAGCCTGAACTGTTGATACAAGGCAGAATGGATTCATACTTTCAATTTCTTTTTTACGACAAATCGAAGTCTTCTGTCGTCCAATTTTGGTTAGCCAATTTTTCATGCCTATATGCATTGAGTTGCTGCCATGTAATTGGCTAATTAGATATCTGCATTCATGAGCAGTTGAACAGGTGTACTTAATAAATTGACCGGTGAGTGTGGCTTTAGTTGTGGATGAAAAGATTAATCAAGTCTCTTATTTTGAAGTTTGATTGTTACTTCTCTGTTGTATTTCTATTTGGACAGAAAAACAAATGTAATTCTTCAATAATCATGTCACAAATCGATTTCAATTTTCCTTCGTTTCTCTCCCCCTAAGGAAATAAAAAGGACCTCCAAGCTCATAAGTGAACTCTCCATAGAGTTCAACAAGAATCTGAATGAGGACAACACGTTTCTTGTTTTTACTGAGCGTGAATTGGGTACGTTTATATGCATAACTCTGTGTTTTATAGTGAATCTGCTTTAACTGTTTTTGTTCATACTGCTGCACCCTCTTCTGCTCAGGTGGCCTCGCTGATAGCTATCTCAACGGCCTGGACAAGACAGCAGATGGGCGGTATAAAGTGACACTTGAATATCCCCACTACTTCCCCCTGATGAAGAGGTGTCATAATCCTGAGACCAGGAGGAGGATGGAAACAGCTTTTCACAGCAGGTGTAAAGAGGTACTTTAGTGGAGTCTGATGATAAATCTGTGCTCCCAACATTTCCCCGAACACAGCCGGACCTGTCTGTTTTTAACTTCCGTTCATGCATAAACACCTGCGGCTCTGCCTGTCACAGGCTCTGTTTTAATCCTGACAGGAGAAATATTATACTCGTTTTCAGGTTCATACTTACATTTCGGGTTTCTACTAAAATGTGTTTACATGCTTTTCTAACACTGTCCTTCTTAATAAACAACCAAGATACCAAAAAAGTTGGGACATTGTCTAAAATATAAATTAAACCGAATGCATTAAATTGCTATTCCTTTTTGCCATAATTCAACTGAAAACTGTACAAAGACAATATTAAATGTAACTAGAAAATTTCTAAAGAAATTTTGATTGTGTGCTTGCCTCTGGACCATCATTCTCGTGGCTCAAATCAACAGTCAAACTGGGACTCTGTCCTGAGTTCACAGACACCTCATACAAGTCTGTAGGACAAACGGTTCACAAGTTAGTAAAAGGGGGCGTGGTCACTCAAAGGGGGCGTGGCTTGAATCAGCAGTTAAACAGGGACTCTGTCCTGAGTTCACAGACACCTCATACAAGTATCTAGGAGAAACGGTTCATTAGTTATGAAAGGGGGTGTGGCTAATCAAAAAGGGCGGGAATTTATGAAACATTGTTATGTATAAGTGGTCAGTGATGAACCATCATCATGCTTGGCAAGTTTGAGGAAGATTGGACAATGTATGGTCAAGTTATAAGGTCTCATTTTTTATGAAAACACCATGTCAGTTGACTTAGAGTAAACTGACAGTTATCAGTTAGAATGTCTGTGTTGGAGGAGGGAGGGGGGAGGGGGGAGGCTTTGGTAGCTAAGCAACCAGGTGGCCAGGTGGAGTCGACCAATAAGAGCAGAGCAATCAACTGAAATTAACTGCTGTTGGAGACAGTTCCGCAGACAGAGGTGGACAAACTGAAAATTCTGGCCTTGAACAGAAAGCATTTTTGGCAAAACCATAATACCTATCATTGATCCGACTTCACTTTGAGCGTCCTGAGTTCTTCCTCAACGTCTACATATATTTTTTTTTAAGAAAAATGAAAAAATAGCTTTGTTAGAGCGTGCAACCTTCACATGCAGCGAGAATAAAAATAGTCCCGGTGAATAGTAGTTAGTGTGCTTTTGCAAGCAAGCACACAAAATAAGCCCACGGAATAACAATTAGTGTGCTTTTGCACACTAATTGCACGAGGCACTCATCCTCACTGCTTGCAGTGAAGATGAGTGCCTCGCTGCTCAGCCGTGGCACTAATAAAAATAAGCCCGGTGAAGAGTAGTTAGTGTGCTTTTGCAAGCAAGCACACAAAATAAAAATAGACCCGGTGAATAGTAGTTAGTGTGCTTTTGCAAGCAAGCACACAAAATAAGCCCGGTGAAGAGTAGTTAGTGTGCTTTTGCAAGCAAGCACACAAAATTATTTAATATTCAAACTGATACACTTTGGTTTTGGGGTGTTATTATTATTATTTTTTTGCACAGCATCCCAAGTTTATCTATACATTAATATATATATATATATATATATATATATATATATATATATATTGACTTATATTGACTTTCCAGAGCAGAGACATATTAAATTACTGCTAATGCAAACCAAACATTTCCTACTGCTGCTAGAACATTAAAAGCTTCCACCTGGTGAAACACAAGAAGAAGCAGCCTCAGTGAGCTGTTATATAAAGAGCTGCAAGTGACAGGCTGCACACCTGCAACTCCTCAGTAAGGAAACCAGCTCCTTGTGTGCAGCTTGCAAATCAGATCCTTGCTCGTAGAATTATAGAAAGGGGCCAATTATTTACTGACTTCTTTATTAAAGCAACATGTTTGGCTGCCCTGTAAACGGATACTGCAGCTGCTCTTTTGTTGCGTTTCTGACAAAGTAGCTGCTCAAGAAAGAGTTCGCTTTCACAAGAAATGCTGGTCTCTTAATATTAATCATCTGAACCCAAAATAGCTTCAGGGTGTTTTTTGCTCTTGCCACATTTAACTCACTTTTTTTTTTTGCTTTTTGTAGTATAACAAAGAGTATAACATATTTGTAATGCCATAAATAATGAAAATTATAATGAGGGAAAAACACAAGAAAATTCTTTGATACTTTATTTAACAAAAATTGAAATAAAAGTAAGTGCCCACAAGTATTAACAATATTGGGGAAAAACAAGGGCCCTACATGCTATGGGCTACATATTGATATACTCTATTAACATTTTGCAATCTCTCTTGTCCTCTCCTCTCTGTTCTATGTAAACAGTCTGCAGTTCAATCCAAGTTTCACTGAAGTTCTGTCATGTGTCTCTTGATCTCAGCTGAGTCATTAATGGCTCAGAGTGAAGAATTTAAATCTATTTAAACGTACGGTATCTGGTTAGTACGAACTGTTTATTTTACCAAAATCCTCCATTAGACTTGTCGAATAAAGTCATTCTGATGAAATATCACTCTTTTAAGATTGGAGTTGTTGTTTTTTCCTGCCAGAAGCATTAAACAAGTTTGTTAGACAATAATGTCTGTATTTAAAGTTTCTGGCTATGATCAATGGTGTAATTTTGGCTTCTTTTTTAAAGAAAAGAAAACATGTCTTTCACTTCTGTGTTCAGTTTAAACCACTCTAGGGGTTACCACCAGTTGCCACAGGTGTCGCCAAAATCAGCCAGGACTGAAATCTTGAGGATGACAATTTTAATGAGCAAAATTACATATTTTGTACCTAACCTGCACATCTAATTCTACCACCTTCCCTCTCTTTCAGGTAAACACAGCGATCCTTGAACAATTAATCCAACTGAAGGCAAAGGTCGCAGACTTATTAGGTTACAGCAGTCATGCGAACTATGTGCTGGAGATTAACATGGCCGGGACCGCGAGCAATGTGTCTGACTTTCTAGGTATGACACCTCTGACATGTCACCTCTTGGGCACACATGCACACGTACGACACGTGTGTACTTTAAGATGGAGACTTACACAATCTGATAACAGCTTTACATTACAAAATAATAGTCACTGCATAGATGGAAGGGTCTTAACTAGAAGAGAGAAATGCTACACCTCATGCCTGCTGCATGTGAAGGTTGCACTACATGCCTTTCTCATGTAATGTAATAAGACAGTCATTTATAGCTCGTAATCATGGTCATATCATCACAAGGTAGAAGTGGCTGAATGAGTGTGATTTGTGTCTTGTTTTATAGTATAAATCTGTATTATTTGACCATGAATGCTTCTTTTTTTCCACCTTTACAGACACATTCTACGAAACACTGAAGCCCATTGGGATCAAGGAGAGGAAATATATTCTCGCACTAAAGAAGCGGGAGTGCTTGATGAAGGGCTTCCACTTTGACGGACAGATCAATGCCTGGGACTTACCCTACTACATGAATCAAGTGGAGCAGTGCAAGTTCGCCGTGAACAAGGACAAACTGATTGAGTATTTCCCGCTTGACGTGGTGACAGAAGGACTGTTTGGAATCTACCAGGAGCTGCTGGGTCTCACGTTTGCCGAGGTCGAACACGCTCACGCATGGCATGAAAATGTCAAGCTTTTTTCAGCCCGGGACACTGAAACAGGAGAGGAGATCGGCCAGTTCTACCTGGACCTGCACCCAAGGTGATCTGTTAAAAGTGATCTTTTTCAAAACCAACATGGCTCAGTTCAAAATTTTGTTTCAAAACAAAACTTCTCATCTCTTCTCTGACATGATTTTGACATCAGATGATTTGCTGCCACTAAATTTCATAGTGATGTTTGTTCAAACAGAGAGACTGTTGTCTCATCTGTCACTGGATTTAAATTTAAAGTGTGACGGCTGCAGTTTACAAAAATTTGCATTATGGATCCATCTGCTGTTTTTTTTTAGTTCTTTTATTGATTATTGTATAGATGTATTGACAGAGTGTCAAAAAATATGAAAAATTATATTATTATTATTATTATTATTAATCTTATTATTATTATTATTAATATTATTATTATATTAAACATTATTAGTATAGCAACTTCCAAGACATATTCACAATGTGCTGTACAACAGCAAAATCCAAAAACAAAATCCAATAATTAAGGCATAATAAAAAGAATATATGTATGTATGTATGTATATATATGTATATATATATATATATATATATATATATATATATATATATATATATAGCAGTAGCGTCATAGTCTGTTATGATTTTTTTCTGATTCTTTAAATTAAAATTGATTATTAGTTATTATGAGTGTCATATAATTATAAAAAAGCCAATTAGAATTGTCCAGAGAGCAGGATTCATAATAATACAATTTTGTTTAGATTCTTTGATAATAATCATAATAATAATAATAATAATAATAATAACAATACACTATTGTAAACAGAATCAAATAAAATATTCAAATGCAATAAAAGTAAATAAAGCCATAATAAAAAGAAAATAGCAGTAACAATATTTATGATTATATTATATTTGATTGATTCTTTAATATAGAAATTGAAAATTTTGTGGGGAAAAAAGAAAGAAAAAAAGGCAATTACAATTTTCCTGAGGCCAAGATAATAAATAATAAGAATTATTATTGATAATAATAATAATAATGATACTAATAACAAAAGTCTTTATTTGCAAAGCTACTTTCAAAACATAGTGACAAAATGCTTCACAACCGGAAATATAAAAACAGAATCCAATAAAGTAATGGCATATTAAGAAGACCATAGCAGTAAAAATATATTTAATAATAAAGCAAGGTATTAATTAAGTAAAAGAGATTTAAAAGAAGACAGAGATGTTGCGTGTCTGACCATTCCAGAACGACCCTGAGAGCAAAGGTCCGGTCACCCCTGGTTTTAAATCTTGATCTTGGAATCTCTTAAAGAGACTCACTGGAGGATCTCAAGCTCCATTTAGGCTTATATGGGATTAAACATTTATTGACATACTCCGGGGTCATCTAGGCCTTAATTAAAGTCTTAAAATTGATTCTAAAACTCACAGGTATCCAGTGTAATGAAGGTGAAAGCGGGGTTATGTACTGTTTTGTTAGAGTTAATTAGAAGTCTGGCGGCAACATTTTGAATTAGCTGAAGTCTAAAAGGTTGTGTTTGTGTAAGCATGAGTAGAGTGAGTTACAGTAGTCTAGACAGGACGTGATGAAAGCATGAATGACAATTTCTTAGGAGACAGAAAAAGATTGGATCTTAAAGATGGTATGTAACTGTTTTAAACAAGACTGGAAAACTATTTTACTGCCTTTTAAATGTCTTGTTTTGTCTGAGCAGTTCCATAAATACATACATATTCAATTTACAATCACAACTGAGAAGCTGGAACTTGGGAATGTGGCGCATTTGTGCTTGAAAATTTAATTTAATTGTTCATTTAATCATCGAAATTGTTGTTTTCGATGACTAGAGCTCTTCAACTTTGAAATAAAATTTGTGATAATGCTCAGATTTGGACATTTGCAACCTTATCTTGCACCAGGGAAGGAAAGTATAGCCATGCAGCATGTTTTGGACTGCAACCCGGCTGCAGAGGACCTGATGGAAAACGCAGGCTTCCAGTGGCGGCCATGGTGGCTAACTTTACCAGGCCCAGAAAAGGTTTCCCCTCTCTCCTCCAGCACCATGAAGTGGAGACTTACTTTCACGAGTTTGGTCATGTTATGCACGAGCTCTGTTCCAAGGTAGGCCACTGTGATCATGATTTTAATCATTTGATCACTTTATATTGTTTATTAATTAGAACAATAAAGGTTGAGCTTTTCCTGTGTTTGTATCAGACCACTTTCTCAGACTTCAGTGGGACTCAGGTGGAGACAGACTTTGTGGAGGTGCCTTCACAGATGCTTGAGAACTGGGTTTGGGAGAAGGAGCCTCTGAGAAGAATGTCTCGACACTACAAGGATGGCACCCCGATCCCAGAAAACCTACTCGACAAACTCATTGCATCCAGAGTCGCCAACACTGGTCAGACATATTCTGACAACAAAAATATATAAAACTATAGAATGCATACAGAAATCAAGGATCTCTGACTTGTTTATCCTCTTTAGGACTGATGAACCTGCGTCAGGTAGTCCTCGGTAAAGTGGATCAGTCGCTACACACCAGCCCCCATGCAAACACAGCTGAGGTGTTTGCAACACACTGTCAGGACATCCTGGGTGTTCCTGCTACTCCAGGTCAGGACAGCAACAGCAGGAGCATTGCAAGACAATTTTTGGCTATTTCGCATATATTTACAAACTATATGTCTGGAGATATTTTTATCAGTGAAGAGAATTAATTTTCTCCTTTGAGAATTAAATTGTTACATTTTAAATACAATAAACACCCATAGACTGTATAAAACATGTGGGCATAGCCTCCGATTCTGAAGTGCCTCAAATCTGCATTATTTCTTAAGGGCCAGTATGGGGGGACTCCACTGGTTGCAAAAAGAAGTCAGGTTTAGTTTAAGTTTATGAAAAAATGACCTTACTTCTCACTTGATTTATTACCTCAGAATTTTTAATAATGAGTTCATGGTCTCAGTTGTTAGTTTTCAAGTATTTTTCAATACAGCTTGATGTTCATTTTGCAATGTTATGGCCCTATTTAAAATGAAATGTACAAAAAAGCATGGTATAGAGGCATATCCAGGGCACAATGTACGTTTATAAAGCTGTGAATTTGTTTTTGTTTAAATTTCAAATCATAGGGCAATTCCAACACAGCATCCTCTGGTTTTCAGTCAAATTCACCCACTATTTTAATATGGTCTCTACTGGTTCCAAAAACATAAAGGTGGTGGCTTCAAAATTTCATGTTGGCCACATTTACTGCTTTTATATAGTCGTTATGTAAATACCTCACTGTGGACAGGCAAGGTTTGTGTTCCGTTTCTTTTGCGACCTTTTCTTTTTGGAACGTGTGTAATGATATAAAACAAAGACTGTTTGATGTGGTGACAAAGCTCTGTTCTCTGCAGGTACCAATATGACGGCCAGTTTCAGCCACCTGGCTGGAGGATATGATGGTCAGTACTACAGCTATCTATGGAGTGAAGTCTACTCCATGGACATCTTCTTCAGCCGTTTTAAAAAGGAAGGCATCATGAATCCAAAGGTTGATGTGATCATAGTTTTATATCCTGTATATATCTCTATATTTGTCAGGACACATCTCACTTTTTGTGGAAAATCTTAATCAGGTTGGAAAAGAGTACAGACGGGTGATTCTGGAAGCTGGAGGCTCTGTGGATGGCGTGGACATGCTGAAAACTTTCCTCGGCCGTGGTCCATGCCAGGAGGCCTTCTTTCAGTGCAAAGGACTGATTCAGTCACAGACGTTATAATTTCTTATATTCTTTAGGTGTCAAAGCAGGGTATATTTTTAACTGTCTGGATGCAGGGCTTTGCTTAAAGTAAATTCCTACTTTGTTTAGTTTTTCTACTTGATGTTTTCTTGGCATTTGTTCAAATGTACAGTAGATCATTGAGGGTCTCCTGATTATATGTAAAACAAGTCAAATTGAGAAAAGCAAAGGTGTTGCTAATAAAATTAACAAAGGTTTTGCTTTATTTAAGTGTCCCAGTAAGCCATAGCAAAACACAGCCTGCACAATACACTGCCCCTGAAAACAAAACAGTAAATTGGAAATCAGCCACCATTAATTCAATTATTCATACCTTTATTTTTGCTACTGTGATATGTGAAAATGTCTTCTGTGAAAAAGGCATAGTGTGTGTACAGGTGCAAGTTATCATTGTAAAATGTGTTATTAGTAGATAGTATTTTAGAAGATGATCAAAAATCTGTTGGAGATGGTTTTACAAACTAAATGGTCATTGCATCTTTTGGAGCTTTGTTGTCCTGTTTTGGAGCCTTCTCTTATAGGATGAGACAATACAACACTTGTCCATTTATATGTTATTACAATATTAAAATACATATATTTACAGACATAGACTTGTATTGATTTGGTGCCAAAGTTACCAAAAGATTTGACAAATGTGAAATGCACAAAGTCTAACATTCAAAACAAGATGGCTTAAAGTTCCACACTGTGAATGCCTGTGATATAATTATATCAGTTATTTCATTTCAAAGGAATTAGACTATCGTGATTTAAAAACAATGTATATCCAGAACTGGATTAGGGAAATGTATATAATATAATATCAATCAAATCAAATCAAAATTACTTTATTTCTCCCTGAGGGGAAATTCAGTTAGTTTTTGTTTTGTTTTTTAACTCTGGAAGATGATAATATTGACAGTAAGAGGAACATATTTACTTTTGATTTTGGGGTGCTGGAGTTAAAACGGTAAAGAAAAAATATTAACCATGGCACTAAACTTTCTGTGCAGAGAATTTAAATGTATATTTGTGTAGAATTTATATGAAAAAATATGCATTTTTAATTCAAGGGCTGAACTGTCCCTTTAAAATTCCCCTGTAAGGACTAAAGGTATTTGTACTCCAGGGACTGCACGTGAGAGCAAAATTAAACTGGTATGTGAGTTAAACATGGTTAAGAAAAATGTATGTTTTCCTTGGCATAATACTTTATGTTAAACTTGAGAATTAAGTAAAGACGTTAAGAGTTTACGAGAATTTGGATTTGGGGGTGAACTGCCCTTTTAAAATTCCCATGCAAGGGAGTTACAACACAGTACAGAAAAATGATATCCTTGGCATAATGTGCTGAGAATTGACACGTACATCTCTATTAAATGTATTTGAAAATAAAATGTGGATTTTAGATTTGGGGGTGAACTGTCATTTTAAAAATCCCCTGCAAGGAATATAGTTGTGTGCACACCAGGGGGCGCCACATGAAAACACAATTACTTGTTGATTAAGTTAAACACATTTTATACAGTCTATGGTTAAACATAGTAAAGAAAAATGTCTGTTTCCCTTGGCATAATACTTTATGTTCAACTTGAGAATTTATACATAAAGATTTTTGTTGTTGTTTGTTTTGGGTATTTTATAATTGTCCAGTTTAAATCCCCCTGCAAGCTATAAAGTTATATGTACACTAGGGCCACATGATAGCAAATGCTGGTATGCGAGTTAAAACATAATAAAGAAAATGTTATATTATCCTTGGCATAATCTTCTGTGTGCTGATAATTTATATGTATAGAATTCATATGAGAAACAATGTGGACTTTAGATGTGGGTGAACTGTCCTTTTAAAATCCTCCTGAAAGGGAGTTACAACACAGTAAAGAAGATTGTTATCCTTGGCATAATGTGCTGACGCACATATCTATTAAATTAATATGAGAAAAATGTGGATTTTACATTTTGGGGGTGAACTGTCCCTTTAAAACCCTCCTGCAAGGAATAAAGTTATATGTACACCAGGGGGAGCCACACGATTGCAAATACTGATCTATGAGTTAAACAGTAAGGAAAAACAATATATCTTTGGTACTTTCTGTGCTTCTGATTTTTTTGGTTGGTGATTTGAATAAAAATACTTGACTGATATGAATGACCAAACGGTTATTAGTAGTGTGTAGACCTTTATGTACACATGTAGTTAAATAAAATGTTTTTTGCCTGGTTCTAGTTTGTTTAAAGCAGGGCCCTCAAACTCAAAATATCTGGGGGGCGCTGGAGGCAGTATCAAAATGACCAAAAAAGGACACAAAATTACTAAATAAAGACACAAAATGACAGAAAAAAACTAAATTACTTAAAAAAGACACAAAATGACTGAAAAACACTAAATTACTTAAAAAATACACAAAATGACCCAAAAAGACACAAAATTACTAAAAAAAAAGACACAAAATGACAGTAAAAACTAAATTACTTAAAAAAAAGAAACAATATGACCAAAAAAAGACACAGAATTACCAAAAAATACACAAAATGACCCAAAAAATACACAAAATTACTAAAAAGACACAACATTATTTAAAAAAGACACAGAATTACCAAAAAAAATACACATTACCAAGAAAAGCAATTAAAGGGCCTTACCATAGGTCCTTACACACACACACTCAACACGATAAAGTGCCATTAATACATGAAACTGAAATTAAACTTTCATATCAAGGTGGGGGCCACAAAATATCGTCACGAGGGCCGCAATTGGCCCGCGGGCCGCCAGTTTGAGACCCATGGTTTAAAGACTAGACGGAAACAGACCGAAATAAAATGTTGTTTAGGAAGTAGATACAGGGGAAATTTAGTAAAAGTGTCCGGGTGAGATAGTGAAAGCATCATCACGGGGGTTCTGGTCGCTGTTAAGCTGGGGAAGGCGACTTCTGGCGGCCAGCCTCCTCCTCCTCCTCCTCCTCCTGCTGCTGCTGCTCCTGCTACATGTAGGCACAGAGGTCGCAGTCAGAGAGAAGAAACCCTCCACCGCTTCATGTTGCTCTCAAACAGCCTCAATGTAGCTTCACTCGACTCTTGTCAAAGCTGCGCGATTAAAGGAAAAAGGAGATAATGAGTGAAAACATCTGGGTGCGGCACACTTTACACCAAAAGGTTTCTCTCTGCCGGAGGTCGTCCGCATTTCTGCCTTTTGTATTTCCTTGCTGAATGTCGTGGACATTTTGGATTTTTTTTTTAATGTCAGTGAGTCTTACCAACTAAGGACTGTTTTTTCTTCTGTCTTCGGTTAGTTTGTTTGAGCAAGGTTAATACTTTTAAGTCTGAAAACAACAGGGAAAGACAACGTTAAACAACTTGCTGCTTGCTGAGGAGAAATGTGCGGACGAGTTGCTTTAAGGGGGCAACGTTAGCTAGCAAACACTAGCATATTGAACTATCCTCAAGCAAAGCTAGCTAATGGCCGCTTCTTAACATATTTTTTGGATTGTATCACCCAGCCCACAACCTGGACACCGTTAAATGAGACGCTGATTCGACTATAATTCAGGTAAGTCTCTTTTATTTGCTTTTTCTGTGTGCGGGGCCCCATAACATACAACATGCTAACATCAGTGCTAGCTGCGTAACCTAGAACCGAAGAGGTCCCATTCTGTCCGACTTGACTTTAACATTAAATTAATCAATATCAACACTTTAATTATCGTGTTAAAGCCTTTCTGTTTTTTGTGATGGTTGTGCTCATATTCACCTTCTTATATAATAGTGATTTGAGGAGGGTAACAGGAGATTAAAGCAGCTGTCTGGTCAACAGCTGTACATGGCTGCACAATTTCAATGTTGCCTCCCTGCTTTTTATCCATTAAGAACCAGAATAGAATAGAGTGTTTATTGTCATTGCACGGTAGTATAAAAATACGTTAGCACAACGAAATTGAGGCACAGCTCTCCCGTCAGTGCAAAAAAGATACATATTAATTAAATAGCATGCACCCATCAAACAAACAAACGAAAAAAAAGGACATCACACAAATCACAAAAGTAAGGGACTGTAAACAGAGACACATTGTAAAGGAAAAAACTATTGCACATGTCACACAGAGAAAAATCTTATTGCACCTGTTCCACAGTAAAAAATAAAGCCTAATGCACATGTCATACATGAATGTACACGAATGTTAAACGATGTGGCTGAAACGGCACGAGTGTGTCAACTGTTTCCGTTTAACAAGGCTATAGCCCTGTTGTAGAAACTGTCCCTTAGTCTGTTTGTCCGTGTTTTAAGCATCCTGAGACGTCTGCCATAGGGACAGCAGCTGGAACACTCGGTGTCTTGGGTGTGTACTGTATATGTAACGCAGTTTAGTTGATTTTAAAGTGAATAGGATGGGTATTTTTTTTACTGCCATGCCCTATAATGTTAACATAAGAGCTGCAGTGCAACAACAACAACAGCAGCAGCAGCAGTCACATCTTTTGTTGCGGAGCACCTTCAGCAGCGTTTCGACGGACGGACGGTGGAGATCAGTGTGCTGCTCCTGTACCCTCAACGTATCGGTGTTTTTATTTTCTCACCACTTCACTAATCAGATTACTATCCCCCCCTACTTAACTTCAATGTTATTTAATCCTGTTAAGATTTGAGATAGATGCCGATCTGATCTCTAGGTTTTTTTGTTTAAAAAGATAAATAATGTTAGCAGCAAGTCCATCCATGTCCGTGGACTTGATTATTATTATTATTATTATTATTAATAATAATAATATTATTATTATGATTATTATTATTATTATTAATAATAATAATATAATAATAATAATAATCAAGTCCAATAATAATAATATTATTATTATTATTATTATTAATAATAATAATAATAATAATAATATATTTTTTAATTTACTTATTTAACCGTATGTCTCTCAGCCCGGAGAAATCTCATGAAATAATGACGCAAATGGCGCTCAGGAGAAAATACAGCAAGCCTGTGATTCATTCAGTTTAATATATATGAATGCTTGGTGGTTTTAACACATCAATGGCAGCATGACATTATACCTGCAGTGTGACCCAAAACCATTATTATCTTTATATTATCACGCAATACAAATCCATCTCAACTAGCCTCTAGCAAATTGGCTGCTTAATGCTGCAAAACAAATAATATAGCATATTCAAATACACATTTTGCAGGTATTTATGCATCAGATGGATGAATCTCCTCCACCTGCTTGTTAAAATCTGCATGCCTTAAAGCTCAAACCTTGAATTTCATGACTGGCATGCAGTAAAACAGATCCAGTATCTGATTGGCCTTAAGGTCATTCTTGCTGTTTTAAAATGTAAACAATGACTGGGCCATATCAGCTGCCACTTGTCACTGTTGAAGGCCAGAAATTTGAGAGCTGATGGCCAGCTGTTTTTAGATGTTTATTGAGTTATTCATAATAATATTGACTGATAGTGTGCATAAGATGGCATTTCAGTATCTCCAGACTATGGCTGAGCGATATGGCCAATCTGCTATCTTGATATGAGTCATTTTAAAGCTTGATAACAATATATATCACTATATAGCATGGTTTTTGGTAATATATGAAATAATCACATGTTGAAGCCTATTTTTTGTACTCCTGTATGATGTAAAAACATGGCAAATGAAAAGTGCTGGGTATTCTCTCATTAAATTAAGTAGAATCATAGCATTGACCTGGATGATAATGTAAAGTGTGATGTAAGAATGAAACCACTATCTCCAAATTATATTCCCTCATCAGATTTATAGAAAAACTTGAGTTAGTATGTGCTTTAATTATTAATACTGTCAATGCAAACGTTGATAAATTGTCATAATGAATTATTACCCAGACCTACTCCAGAGTTTGCGATACACTTTTCAATTTTAGATGATTAATCTCATTATATGCAACACTGGTCTTCAATATACTTACTTCATAAATCGCAGAGATGTGCACAGTCTTACAGGAGTCTTGATATGTTTCCATTGAGGTGTTGGCGAACATTTAATTTATCAAGTTCCTCTTACGATCATTTACAACAGACCTTATCTCAAATGGAAGATAAGGTTCACTCTTAACAAAGGCTCTTTATTGCACTGTTCTTTTCTCACACTAGTGCCAAAATGGCATTGTCACAGATACACTTGCCCAATAGTTTGTTGTGCCACTTAGAGACGGAAAGAAAGAAAGCAAAGACTTCTACAATTGCCTTGTTTCCTTATCTTCATTATACACCTTTTCTTACCCTGGCTCCATAATGGTTAATACAAAGTCCTTAGTGCTTCCATTGTGATTTTTTTACTCATATCTCTAAATCATTTTTTGATTTGGACAAATAAAACTCTTGAAGGATTGAACATAAGTCACCCAGGTCAAAATAACAGCAAACCTGTTTATTCTCGATGACGATACCCTTCAAAGGCCTAATGAAATGGTGTCTTTACTAAGGTGATATAATTCCTGTTGAGGGAAAACAGTGGGTGATCATCCTGAACTCTGAGACAATGGGATATCAGTTTAGGAGAGAACAACTGTTTCATTTCATAAGGGTCAGAGATATGGATTTCTTAAAAAATTGTATTAAATTGATTTTTTTTACAGCTTAGTATTGGTGTTAAATGATTGCTAAACGTAGTGCTGTGAGCAAATGCATCGCTGCAACTGAAGATGTGTTTGACGAATGGTGCGTTATATCAGATAGAGATGTTTTTTTTTGTCATCTTCTTTTAATATTTCTGGTTGTGTGACCACATAGGTGCTCATTTCCTCTCCAAACTTCAGCAAGTCCAGCCTTGAACAGATTCTTATGCTGCTTCTTCTATTGTGGTGAAATGGAAGGAGAAATATGCCAGAGCAATGTGTCAACAATGAAGCTGTTGACGTGGACTGAAGAGCACGTGGTTAATGACTAAATACTCATGTGACATTGTTGAGTAGTTGCAGGTGATGGCGTGTTGCCATCACGAAGAAACCTGTGAGAAGATGTTGTCAAGTAAGGAAATGAGCCAATATAGACTGTAGTAGTGGCAGTTTCCAGTGTCACTGTGTTGATGTTTAGTTTTTCGATGGTAATGGCACAGTTAAATTATTGACAGTTTTCCTTCATATCTTTGTTTGAGCCAAAGCTGAATTCAATTTAATTTTCGGCTATCTTCTTCTTCATTACTGTTTTCCGTGCAGACGGATGTGTTTACTTGGTGTACTTGAATGGATGAATGAATTTGCTGGCTCTTCCTTTTCCCGTTGTTCTTGTTTAAAAGACAAATAGACATTTGGCAAGTTGTGAGACTTGAGTTTTTGTTGTGTAAGCAGCCCGTGCCCCCTTCCCTGTTGAAGCAGGTGCAGGGAAAGCTGTTGAATTTGTTTGTTTTACATTCATTAGTGGGCTAGCCTCAGACTTTTCTATGCCGAGTGTTGTTATTGCTTCTTTTTTGACCTGTGTAATAATAGTAATAGTAAAGTTTTGGACTGTTGGTTGGCCAAAACATTTAGTTTGAAGATATTGGCCTAGAAAATGATGACATTTTATGGACCAAATTATTTATCGGGAAAGTAATCCACATTAATTGTTAGTGAAAATTGTATTGTTACAACCCTAGAACAGGTTTCTAAAAAATGAGGATCATAAAGGCAGCCACCAATCAGTGTAAGCTCTCCCATAGCCAGTAAAATTTAAGGATCTTGTCATCGTGAAATACTTTAATGAATTTACACGTTTTGTTTTATATTAACACCACACCCCCACCAATAAATCTTCAACATGTGCGGCGCATTGCGTCATTGTAGAGATTGGGGACATGTGTGCTTTAGTGGAATCAGTGTGAAAAACAAGTCCAAAGGCACCATTGTAATATTAGCCTTAAATCTTGAATAAGCCCCATTTTAACTCAGATGATGATGTCATTTGGAGGTCCACCCAAGTAATGAATTTCAATTATTAAAGTTCTTGGCATCAGCTGCTTCTTTGTTGTCATTTCAAGTTTCCCAGAAACATCAACATTGTAATGGTCCATAGAAATGTTATCAGACCATTGCCGATGCCAAAGATGGTGTCCTATGCCTCATGTGATAAATGTAAGTGAACCTTTTCTTTTTAAGTTTTTGCTTTGTTAGTGACTGAAGGAAAGACAGAGCTGCTGTGTGTCATATGTTTCAATTTGGCTACAAGAGACAAAGAGTAAATATGGTTAAGATTGTCAGCCAACTTTTGTTTCACCACGCTACTGCTACTGTTACTGCTGCAAACATTTTCAGTGTTTGAACTGGTGTGTCATCTTTGTTTAAGATATTAGTAAAATGCACTGTTTATGCATGGGTTCTGGCTTTTTTGGGTGGGAGTTTGTCTGTGTTGTGTTTCCCCTTTGAACCTTTTCATGGCCTTTCCACAATCTTTCTGAACCTCTGAAGAGGATGGTGATATGTGTTTAACTGCCAAGGAGTGCTTGTTCGACTCCTCAGAGCAGGTGAAAGAATGCAGCAAAGTGAAAAACAATGGATGATTTGATGGCACGCAGTGACGAAAGTTTTGGTCATGTGATAAAGCAAAGTCATGGGATTAGTCAGCCACCTGAGAAAAACGAGTCATGGTCACTCATTGTCACTGCCATGTAGAAGAACAAGATCGCAGTGTTCTGGTATTTTTTCATCTTTTTGTGAAGATATTTGTTACCAAGGACATACTAACCGCTGTCTATGCACCCGCTGATGATTGGAGGTTGAGCCGAGTTTTCAGTGTCACAATAGTGCCTCATTCTTCATAAGGGTAGATCACCATGGTAACTAAAGCTGCACTGCTAAGTTGATCTGGAGGAGGCTATATTCAGACTAGGGATGTCCCAGGCTGATATTTATAATTTATAGCAACGTTGCAGTCCCACTGACCTTACTCAGGCAGTACAAAAAGCACAGACACACCACTGTCAGCTCTTTAAGGGACAGAGTTGTTCTAGCTTTGTGTGAAGTGTTAAACTTATTTCACTATTTCTTTCAAATGATACTAAATGCTGCCATTACTAGGGTTAGTCATATTTAGTTCTTTTGTAATATTCATTATTCTTTTCTCATATATTCATTTCAGAAAAAAGATTGGCCTATTTTATAAGCTATTGTTATTTAAGATTTTTTTTTTAATTTAAATGTGCATTTTATGGAGCAAGGTGCTCCTGTTATACGGTATTTATGTTCACTTAAACAGTTTCAATAAAACTACTTGTGACATGTCATATTTGGCTTTCACTTTGTGATTAAAGATATCGGGATATATATCGTATATCAATATTCAGCCTAAATGACTGGATATGACTTTTGGTCCATATTGCCCAGCCCTAGTATCGGTGTATATGCTGTCCAATATAAGCCATTATGAAAACTTTTTTCAATGTACAGAAAATGTTGCTTGGCGTGAATGGTGTTAGCTTTTATTTCTTTTGGATTGAAACTGAACATTAATGATGTTTATTTAGCTATTTATTTATTCCTATTTCTTCTGTATTTTCTCAGTTATCATGTATAATATTGGCTGGCAATATAATACATTGTTTTTATAATGTATAAATGTATAATGATAAATATTATTAAATAAAGTTTTGTGTTTGAGAAAGTAGCTCTCTAGTTACAGTTGCAGAGTGGTGATAAATCGTTACACAATCCACATTAAAAAAAGTTATATTTTCTTTCCAGCTAAAAAAATTACTATATCAGCCCAGTATCGGCATCGGTCTCAAAAATCCGTCAGGCTTTAATTTATATGTTTTGTGTGCGGCTTTACATGTTTTGTCAACATGCTTGTGGTGTGGTGATTTTGATTTACAATCTGGTGAAGGTCTGTGGGTCCGCAACAATATTTAACGACCACTTTGTTTTTCATAACGATAAATCAGTCATAGATATAAGCCCCATGTTTATGGATTTTTGTTCTTGGTCTGTTGCCCACTGCCTATTAAAGCTGACTTAACAAACAGCAGGTAATGTACTACATTATCTACACAACTGTAGATATCAGCATTGATTGAATAGCTTATTAAGTGCATTGAAGTCCTTTCATTCAATAGATGGATGGTCCAAAACAAGTTTTGCCGGCCTGTATAGTGATACCGTATTTGTGCAGAAATGTAAATCTGCATAATATTTGACATCAGTTTTAACATACATCTGTGCATTCAGTTTCTCCCTTATGATTTGCCTGCTTCAGTGACCCAGTTAGAAGAACATCTGTCTCTGCCTCAGTCAGTCTTGTTGTTTATCAGCAGATATGTCCATAAAGCCAAATCCTCCTTCAGTTTGGTGTCTGCCGGCTGATTAAGACACGACAGAGGAGCATGCTGTAACAGCTCCAATCTCCCCTATATATCACATGGAAAATTTGCATAAATCACTGATATAGAAATAATACGTATATGTCATGGAAGAATTTTGAAAGGGTTTTGATTACCAAAGAGGAAAGAAAAGTTCTGAGAAGCAAACCCTGCAAGAAATGGTCTGTTGAAATGTCAGCTACAGATATGCGTCATATCTCTGCTAAAAACTGCCTTCATTCTCTATAGCCTAGCAGATTTTTTTTGTGCTGTAAGCTGAACAATGCATTGTTTTAAGGCTGTCTACATATGATAAGCAGTCTAAGCTTAACTCTGTGCTGGCTTGAGCACAGAGTCAAACAATACCTCAGCACAACAGCAAAACAAGGCATGCAAAATTCATGCTGAAGAATAGTATAATATCCTGCGTCAGTGTTGTCATCCTCTGCCAGCTACCCTCACTGTTAGGAATCGTCAAAAAATGGAGTGGTGGAAACAACACAGATACAGTACTTGTCACAAACTTTAAATATTTGATGAAAAAATAGGCTTCTAACAAATTGCGATCGGCTAGCTCAGTTGAACATTATCATCACTGAGTTATCTGAACTGTTTCAAATAAAATGCACTGATAATTAAAATAAGGTTTGGGACAGTGGGTGGGCTCAGTGCAGCTTGGTTCATCCATATTCATGTTCATTCATATTCACTGCAGCAGAACATGCAGCCAAAAATACACCACAATATTTTATAAATATAATTTTCTCCATTTCCTTTTCTTCATTTTTTCCAGCTCACCATATTACTTTTGGCATTGTAAATACCTAAATTCTCAAGAAGATCAATACATTGATCTTATCCTAAATTGTATCCTTTTTTTCATCTATTTCGGTTCTTTGTTCGTGCTTCACAGATGGATTGGAAAAGTCAGTGTTAACAAAGGCTGTTGATAACCAGTTTCATTTGACAGGCTGCCAGGATTGATATCCCGATAGTCTTGAGTGATAAGGAGACACAGCATCTCTCTGCACAGACTAAGATATACCACTACTTATTCATGTTAGACTATTTTGTATTCACATCCATATGAGATGGATTGTAGCTCAAATCAGGTTGAAATGCTTCATGCATCTCACACATATGTTAAGTGCTCTTGATCAGATATTTCGCCCTGCTCCATATGCAAATTACTGTATACATCACTTCCACTTCCATGGACGACTGTTCGTCCTCAAAGACAAAACGATACACTGTCATTTGTTCTTGTCTTCCAGGCAGGGATCCATAATATTTGTTGTTGCTCAAGGGGATTGTGGTTTGTTGTCGCTACTTGTTTCACACAATCAGCGGCTGCAAAAATTACATTTAGGTTTGCTTTCAATACAACATTGACAAAATGGCCCTCCAGTGCGGTCTGTGTTGTATTTGACCACATATGTGTACATGGCCTCTGACTGCCTCCAATTGTTGCCTGAGTCATTGTGTTTCGGATGAAATCAGATTTGTTTTTAGAGCTGTTAATTTGTAAAGAATCAGCCAAGCAGCATTTTAGTGCAAAATAGGAACAGCTAATTGTTAGGGTTAGGCTGGCAGTATAATATAAAATATAAAATCTGGCTTGTGTGCACAGTCAAAGTGGTTGGTTTGGGCCCATAAAGAAGCACCATATTTGGCCTTCAATCGCTGCAGTATGCTGCAATTTAAACAGCCACAGGCTGGTCAGCACATTGACTCCGGCACACCTTGCCTGCTTGTGATGTCATGTGACTTTTAGTATACCTCTGTGTTTACCACTGGTGGTAAAGAACTTACAAGTCTTATCTGTTCCCACATTGATCCACAAGTATCTCCTTTCAGCGCTGACATCATTCAACGAACACACCTTTTAACTAGTCTTTGTGTTTGCTCACAGCGTCATCGTTGACAGCAGCCTGAGAACAAGCCAAATTTGATTTTAGTTTACAGTGTTCTGCAGAGTCTTATTAGCAGAGCAAAAGAACAGACTGGCCAGGGCATGGAACAGTATTAGTAATACTCAATTAGTCCAGTAATAGAAAATAATGACATTATTACCATGGCAAACAAAATAAACAAGCAACTCTATTACTTGGCTTAATTTCTTTGATTGACAGCATAAAGAAATCAGCTTTGCTATTCCCCAGTTTGATGAGAACGGCCAGTTATATATTTTATTAGGCTATACTACTGGGTATTTTTATATCTAATGTGTCATTACGGTTCTTCACAACAGAAACACTACTCAAAATCCTTTTTTTCTGTGTACATGCACAGCTACTTGCACTGTTTCATGTAGAGCTGAGATTTAAATGCGCAGCTTAATCTGTATGTGCAGTATTGTGCATGTACAGGTGGTAAACGTATGAGTATTTTGAGGTCTGAATGTCCACTAATATGTAGGGAAATTAGGGCATAAATCATAAATCATGATATAATATTATATACATTCATTTACATAGATTTATACCAACTCACAAAAATAAACTACAATAGGATTTGACAATTGTTCTGAGCTCTTTCAGACATTTGAATAAAATCTACTCTTCTTAATGACAAGAATTTAAAGGTTGAATTTCAAAATAAAGACTATCTAAAAGATGAAAATCTGTATCTATAATTTCACTTTGCATCAATCATATGGGGTCGTTGATCATTGAGTCAATATACACCCCATGTCAACTAAAACTCATACAGTTTGGTCACTTGTAGATTTGTTCATTTTATTGACAGATCTGTAAACTGAGTCTCTCCACTAAGAATAATGTGAAAGCATCACTTTAATATTATGTTTTCCAGAGATATACTGATACGTTTCTTTGGAATAAGTAAGTGATTATTAAAAATGCACAAAAACTGATTAATCGGCCAAAGAAATTTTAGCCAAATAAGATCAATACCACCAACTTGACAACTTAGTAGGAGCAGACCTAAAAATATGCCCCCTTCTAATCTTTTATCTTTATTAAAATGTGCAAGATCAGAGTCAAAAAAGAACCAAACATCAACCACTATTTGTTTGCCAAACATGCATGCATAGTTTCAAGAAGCTTTTTGTTCACAGGACAAAGTACTTCCTCATTAATAGAGCTAATGTAAACAAGGTGCAGGTGATTTCCTTCAGCCATCTCCTGTAGTTTCACACTATAGCTGCAGTAGCAAAGGGGCTACTGAATGAAAGGCAAGTAGCTGCAAAGGAGACGAGGTTGTCTGTGTAGCTGCATTGCCTCCCTCCCCCACTGTCCTAACACCCCCAATTTGAAAATTGACGCTTCTCATGCTCTATTCCAGTATGTGACGGAGGGAACTTTTGTTTGGCAAGATTCAGTATCCCAAATAGATGAGATGAGGATAAAGGCGCCCGAGAGGAAGTGGAGCAGAAACTAATGGGTGTCAGTGCAGTCCAATGTGTTTGCAGCTGATTGGGAGACCCTATGAATAAGTCAAAATTTCTCTTTTGCTTTCTGTCTTTCTCCTCCCCTTTTTTTTTTTCTTGCCTGCTTTTATCCCTCCCTCTTTCCTGCTCTATAGCTCCATTGTGCTCGATGAGCATAGTGGAGGGATGATCCTATCTTTTAGCTGGCTCAGTTTGTCTCAGATCAGCTGGCAAAGCTAATGCTTTTCCAGACATGCACGGACAATACCCTGTGTTGTGTTGTGCTCTGACCTGAGAAGCACGATTATGCTGCATTTCAAAGCTGGGTCTTGTTCAGGTTCTTTGAGACAAGCTGGATTACACTCAAAAAATTGACAGATTTCAGCCAAATTCACTGTTTTTTTTGCCTTGCCTTACATTGTATGTTGTACTAGCGCTGTAGCAGAGCGGTCTTTAATAACAAAATTAAAACAACTTGACTATCATCTCATTCAAATTATTGTCAAGTTTCTAATGTACTACAACACGTGACAGTTCCTAATGGAAAAAAATACTTTAATGATGTGTTTCGTGTCCTCGGGCAGGCCTAACTTGGCACATAGGAGGAGCCGTGCTATTTCAGTATCCTAAACTTAATAGATTCCACCCCCTTTCCACAGCTCTATGTAGTTTAAAGAAGCATTTGCTGACAAATCAGATTTTTTGTCGAACATACTGAACATTAGCTTCCACACTTGCAACGCCAACCCCTAACAAGCATAACTTAACATGATGGGAGAAAGAGGTTCTTTTGACCTAAATTTGAGTGCTAATTAACGTGCACCATGGAACATGTAAAAAAAAAAAAAAAAAAAGATATTTCAGGAGCTTAATCTAATCCCATTATCCAGTTTGGATTCTGGCAGTTTTCCCATCACCACTCACAAGGGATTAGACAAGTGATCAATACAACACTATGTATTGCAAGAGACTAATCATTGGCAACAACAACTACGGAACCTTTTCAGATTTCTGGCTGATCATGTTATTGTGCCAATGACTGTTTTACATTTGAATAGCATTTCTTTTGTGGAAAAAAGGGCCATAAAATTAAAATTGCATTAACAGTACCAATATGATCACCCTTAAAGTGATACGAATACCAATAGCGTACTTAATTTGATACCTTAATTACTACTTCATTTGACACCAGTCATATGAATGGCAGCGTTGGGTTGTGTGAAATGCCCCTCACTCCACCCACTAAACTGAATTTATTTTAAGGAAATACATTACCTGCTGAACTGGCAACTCTCAAATACACTGCGTCCATATTCACCACACCACAGACATTATGGGTTGTAGCTGTTGCTGTAGTGGGCTAGCCACACGTTGCATTAAATTGAAGAATGCTTGCGGTGATTGGCTGCAAACAAAACCATACAAAAAGTATTTATTTTTTTTTAGATCAGGGGGGAAAAAAGGATGGAATAAAGGTATTGTTTGACAGGAGATGTTTCAGTACTAGTGGGCATTAAGTTATTTTGTTGGATAGCTCAGATCCAACTACAAAAAATGAATGGCAAGGGTTCTAACAAAGTTTGGCATCTTTTAAATTCTACCTGTATTCCTCAATAAGTTATTGAAAGATAATTCCACAAATATTTTAATAGATGAAGTACAAGAGGAATTTATATTTTACTAATCACTTTGTTGTTGGTGTTTGTACCGTTTGGTTTATGCAGTGGTGCTTATGTTGTCTTTTGTCTTTGCTCTTTTTCATTAGATAAGCAAATTGTTGCTGTTGGATCTGTCATCTGCCATCCACTGGGATCCAGGCGCTTGAGTCCTAAATGACAAGGTATGTAAAGCAACTCATTCGTTTTCCTATTTTCAGCAGACAGGCAACTTCGGCTTATCCTACTGTGGGGTTTGCTTTTTGGATTTAGATTTAAATTTCCGTCTCTTGAAGCAAACACTGTCTGTGTGAACGGTTTGGGTGTTATGGAAGTGATGTATTTATGTCAAACACTAGTCCGACTCTAACAAGAAACAACAAGAGTGCCCCACCCTGTTCTCCTGGAGGCCAAGAGACATGATACACCTGCCAAACTAGCTCTGTGTCCAATGAGCATCCTATTTCATTTTAAAAACATAACATAGCTATGATAGTTTCAAAGTTATTCCAGACTATCCCTTAATGACAATAGAATGCAGTGTAGTTAAAAACTTAAGGGTTTGTCCAAAAATGACTGCCTTTCACCCCCTGAAAATGTTTAATCGACTGAAAAAGTTCATATTCTTGTGGAACAATAGATGAGGATGATTGCTGCACTCACCTTATGATAGAGGAGGTCTCCAATTTCCTTATTTTCTATGGTAGTACTGACAGGAAACTTAAGGATTTTTCTTTGTATGAAGTGCAACACTTTCACAGTAACTTGTCAGACTACTTGGTTTTTCCTGTAACTCATAGCCACACTGTTTGCATAACTTCGCACAGCTGCAGGCTTTGCATCAATGTACATTTGATACCTGGATCTAAACCAAGGTCAACATACTAGTCTTTCATTTCTACATACATTTTTTCAAGGAGCAGAAAAGACTTGATGTACTAGTACACTATGAAGACAGCAGCACTGATCAATACATGTCTGTCAGTTTAAGGGCTGATCCAGACTAGCCTTCATTGACACATTAGTCATGGCTATTTGCTGCCAGTTTCTTTGATTGTATGACACCAGTTTACTGACCGTAAGAGCTCATGGCTCTTTAGAAATCGCCCACACTGGGCTGGAATCATAAAATGAAAATGATCATGTGTGACTTTTTCTATGACAACCTGAACAGTTGTCTCCTTGAACAGTTTTCCAAGGAGTTACAGTTCTACCTTTCAAAGCCAGTCTCAAAGTGTGCATGATCTTTCAGAATTGGCTGCTGTTTTGTGGTATTGTTGGGAGTATTCACAGTTATGCTGCAGAAGTCACAATTTTTTATTTAAGTTTAGATTCCTCGTTAATTAATTGACATATCTTTTCATTACAATTTTACCTTTCAAGGCCAGTCTCAAAGTGGATCTTTTACCATTGGCTGCTCTTTGTCGTATTGCGTCTTCACAGTAATGCTGCTAAAGTCCCTATTTTTTCTTTTAAGTTGAGAAAAGACATTTATTCGAAATGTGCTCCCCTCCCAGAGGAGGGAAATGCGTATGTGCACTCTTACTGTTGCACCAAACGTGACATGCAAGAGACGGATTTCTCATAGGTTGGTCCCTTTATACTCCATGAGTAGTAGTTCTTGAAGTGAATTAATCGGTGTAACAGCTGTGTCTAGTGATAGACAATATCTACAGATTGAATTAACTATCTCTATGCATGTGATTTAATATCTTACCAGAACATCTAATTGATTATTCCATGCATACAGTTTCAGCTGACAGTGCTTTTGGCTCTGAGGCAACTTATGCCATTATTAGACCCTCACAATTTTCTGGATAATGAGGTACACCATCTTGTATGGCATTGTAAGACTTAACTTGACAGCAATGTAGCATTGCGAGCACTGTTGCTAACTACTGCTCCTAGACTTAAAACTTGCAATAACTGATTTTTTTTACACTTTGGGGCAACAGAAACACGTTGTAAACACATAGTTCACCTGTTTCTGACCACTTCACAAATTTAAGTCCACTATTCACTTTCTTCTAGCTCTGTTTTGGCCTCCACCATTCCTGAGGGAAATATCTGGCTCTTATGCTGCTAAATGCTCCACTATGTTCAAATGATGGCTGCTAACTTTTAAATTTACAGTGCTTTCTTGTTATCAAAAGACTGTGGTTTTCTAATTCAGAGAGGTTATGCTTTAGAGTGAAGACGGTGTGGTATATTGTGACCCATCTTGCTTTGTACTTTTCCATTTTTCCCATTTTTAAAACGGCATTTTATGAGCAAACTTTATTACTTTTAACAAGCCATTAGGGGAACGTTATCCATTTCCATATTCTCCAGCAGGCAAACAAGGAAAATGTGGCAGTTGTCTGCATGGATACATGGCTCTGACCTGAATATGTCTGACCTGGTTATTGAGACTTGGCAAACTGTATCTCACTCCCTCTCTGCCTTTCTCACATGGACAGACACACAAACAGACAAGTATCTGTATCATGGTCCTGTATCTCATTTTACAGAGGAAACATAATTTTTTGAAACATGGCCTTCACTGATAGAAGTTTTTGGGTGTCTTAAACTATCAATTTATTATTCAAGTCATCATTATTAAATATGAGCACCAATTGAGCACCACCCAAAGTGAAAGTAAGATATTTATCCCTTCACTGTTTGATGTATATATTTCATATTGCTGTTGCCTTTTCCGTCTGGCTTCCTAATTTTCTATCCATTCCTCAGATTTTTTTTCCATTATTTGCCATCTGTGGGAGTAGCCTAGATCATGAGCAGATAGCCCTCCAGGTCTTATTGAGCTCTGTGAGTTGGAAACGAGACCAGTAACATTGGTGTGTCGCACTTGAACTCACTGTAAATTCATATCAGCTTACTTGCTTCACTGTAAACACTAATCGGCTGCTTCTCTTATATGTCACGGTTCAAAATAAACCGTTATGGTAAATAAAGTAACTGTGCATTTGAAGTGTCACATGGGAGTGATTTAAGTGTAGACTGGATGGGGTTCTGTCTTATGTATACTTCTATTTTCGTGACTGTCACATGCTTAGATTTAAAAAATGTGAAAAACGGTGCATTAAGGAAATATAGCCCCAGTCACAGCTTTCCATTTAAGCTCCCTGTAATATTGTGTAATATCCACGAAGAGAGGAGTGTCAGTCGGTAAATGTTGCTGCTGGAAGATTTATGTGGGATTTGGTTGGCTTTTCTTCATTACCAGAAAGAGCAAAATATTGAGTTTAAATTAAGTTATCAACCAGTACAACTTGGGTTTTTTTCTTGCCCTCATTGTGGATATTTAATTGCAACAGCTGACTGTTGTTTATTTCTTTCATGTCATAGTTTACTCAGTCATAATAATATGCGTCATTACAGGAAGGCATTCTATTGTGTCTTACAGGTTGCAAGGAGGTGTTCTTGGCAGCTGCTGTGTCATTAGTGCAGTGGGTTGTGGTTGGTACAGATTATTGTTCACAGCATGAGAAACTTTTAATTGGATCCGTTTAACCTATCGATGTCACTGTACCTTTTTTTTTTTTTTAAGCTGTCAAATACTGGTTTACTGCCTGGGCTGCCATTTTCATGTGACATGAAGCCAGAATCTGTCTACTTTACTAGAGAAGTTTGTATTTTTCAAACTTAATCATCTGGTGTTGAAAAGAACCTGAAAAAGACTGTTATTGAAACTAATTGTTGTGACTGTTATTAAAGACTGTTGTTAATGAGGCCTAATGTCATTGTTCAGGTCTCTTCTCTGCAGAAATGAATCTCATGGGCTCATATTTAACTGGATCTCATATTTAATTAAGAACTTACCGGCAGAGGGGATTTTTGAACTATTTATAACCAGCAGGGCTCTCTCCTTCTTTGCCCTGGTTAGGTCTTAATGAGGAAGAAACTGCTCTCCAAAAATACAGGCTTCTGTTCTGAACAGACCTAAATGTATTGATTTGCGGTAGGGGTTTTACACAGTTTAGAAAGAAAACAAAATTTAAATCCCCATCTAGAGATGCTCCAAGCATTGTAAGCCTTCAAACAGGTTTTTCTGAAGCTGAAGTTATTTCTGCCAAAGACTATATTTAGTATGAACAGTGTAATGGAAAAATGCCACACCAATTGTTCTCATTGGTTTAAAGTGTTGAAATCTGGTACAGACTTCATTTGGCAAAGTATCTTTCCTTACAACTTAAAATCATATGAATAAAACAAATGTGTATCATTAGTCAAAACTAGGAATTCTGTTAAATGAGTAAAAATGCTAATATTGTGTTCATTCAATGTTATATGTTTCCCACCCCACTTTGCTTATGTGTGCATAGCTCTGAAATTCAACTTATGAGTTTATAGATGCCAAATACTTGTGTGAGATGTGCTGAAAGACTAAATACAGTATGGTGGTTGCATCTCAATGACAAAAACTCACTTTTCAGCCAAACTGATTGATTTTGAAAACGCTTCCATCAAAGAAAAATAAAAAAATTCAGGTGTGGCCACACGCAAGGGAAAGCTCTACATTTACCAGCCAAATTATTTAAAATGAAAGTTGGCTAGTGGATGCAACATATATGCAAACAGTTATGCAAACTATTCTAGCAGGTCAGCAGTAGACCTGTTCACCTTGTTGCAGCTTTTTGGCTTTCAAAACAGGTGACTTTACTATGTATATAGCAATCTTTGGGTCTATAAAGACCTCTCAAACATTGGGGCCATCACAGAAATAGAAGATAAGAGAATGAAGGAAGCGAAGGAAGAAAGGGGACGAAATGATGAGCAGAGTGCTCTGCTACAGAAGGTCGGCAGCTCACAGTTGATAAAGCAGCTAGTTCATTCGTTAAGGCAGCTCTGTATTCTTTGAAGCACAGACGACTGAGATCAGCTTTTACGCTGCAGTTGTTAATAAACAAGGCTTTTCTGGCTGAGTGATTCCCTGCTTTCACATGGAATCCAAACAGGTGAAAGTATACAGTTAGCCTTAACCAACATACATTTCACTAAGCTGCACACATTTAATGGGCTTCCCTCCATGCACTCAAAGCCAGGTTTAAAAGGAAAATATTTTTCTCCTTGATTTTCTTATTTCATCAGACTAGCCTACCTCTACCGTCAATTGACAGCTGTGGTGAGCTTGTCTAACAGGATACCCTGTTGTTGCACATCTCAGCAGAATTGTCGTCACTCTTCATGTTGCCAGGAAGTGGCTTTCAGAGACACAACAAGGTAGTCCATAAAAGGCTGTGGTTCAAGTTCTGATCATGAGATGTCTAACATGTAGTATTTGACCTGCAAATGGAACATTTGCTCTCAATGAGCCACAGGAGGGATACATTTATTGTTCACCTGCCCCAATGACATTTAGAGCAGCTGTGCACTGGTTTGGTTCAGTTGTCTAAACAGCTCATAGAGAGAAAAAGCATTGAAATGCACTGAATACAGTGCAGTGTTTGACTAATAGGTTGAATAATCCTTCGCAGATTTAAATATGTAAAGTTGCTGGCTGCTGCGAAACATTTTGTGTATCACAGAATCGTTGTTATTGTGATACATTTGTATTGTTGGCAGTGAATTTTGATACGTTTCTGGTGACTTATAATGTGATTAACACAGTATCTCACACACACACACACACACACACACACACACAAAGGTTGCTTAATTAGTTTACCTTGCTCTACATTCGAATACATGAATGTAAATAAAGCTGTATACAGCTGTGGCTCAGCCCCCCACAATGTCCTGGGTCAAAGTCAATTGTTTGTTTGACTCATCCATCAGCCCAATCCTCCCACCTATGCAGCCTTTCTCGCCTTTATACTCCTTCTCATACGGACTAAAGTGTGCCTTGTGCATCGGTATTAGACAGTGAGGACCGTGGCGAAGCTTTGGCATTTGACAACCTGGGATTTAAAAACTGTGTGGTTATAATCTTCAATAGATGCCACACTGAATGGTTAGATTATGCAGAAAGTGTTGTTTCATGGTATGATTCTCTGCGTCTGTTATCATCTGTAATCTGATACATCCATCTGCAAGATCTGAGTTGGGATCCACCCACACTGATAGTGTTAGATGAAGAACTAGGAGGGCAAAATTTACAAATTCTGACATTCAGAACACATTCTTAAATTCCAGTGGGAATCTTTTTGTCCCCATAAAAAATATTTCATTCATTCCGTTTCCCTAAGACAAATATATGCAAAGCAAGTGCTATCTTAGTTTGCTCAAAATTATTTTCATACATTTCATTCTAAACCAAAAGAAAAGGCAAATTAATGAATCAGTTAATTGTGCCAGAATTACCTTTTGTTATACAGTGCAGAAATGCAAGGGTTGCCCTACATATTTTCTACACAGTGACATGTCAGTACTAAGTGAATTGCAGGGCAGACGGCTAGCAGCTTGCACAAAAGGTCAGAAGAGTAGCATGCAAATAGGTGATTAATAAGCATGTTTGAGAGGACATAACCTTTGGAAGTGGACTGTGTTATGCCCAGTCTTTGTCATTCTCTGGGGGATCCATGACATCTCCATAACCTCAGAGTTGTGAAGACCCGAACAAATGAAGTGGAAATAAGACTGCATTCATTTGCCCTCGGCCCATCCGTGTCTAAAGAAATAACGTGGGAATTATTCATTAGAGTAATTATGATAGTCATCTCAAAGAGAATAGCCTGGATTCAGAATATTTGCAGTCCTCTGCAGAGTGAGCCAAGCTGAGTGTGCAGAGAGTAAAAGGAGAGGATAAAGCATATCCCATTACAACTTAAGTTGCTTTCAATTAGATGTGATGGCTAAATGAAAGGTTTGTTGGAATATCTACTTGCTCCATTTCACTTGATGAAAATATTATCTATCTGTTACATAGCTGTCAGCTTGCGCAACTTGTTTCATAACTTCTTTGATGAACAGCGGGCCCTTTTTATACACCATTCAACAACAATTATGTTTGTTGCATCAACATAAGTATTAATCTGAGTACATTACATTTGTACATGTTGTTTGAATACTACTTGCATGTTTTTGCTTACTGATAATCCATTTTGGACTAGTGACATTTTCATTAAAGGAAAACTATTTTGTTGTAATGAGTAAATTACCAGTAAATTATAATAAATCAATACAGAATATAATGGAAAGCTACCCAAGAAACCAAACCTCACTAGAACAGGACAGCACTTGAAGTACAACTGACAACTGACCTATGTTCAATATTGTTTATACATTTGTGAGACAACACAAAGCAGCACTTCCTACAACACAAACGTTAGCATTTTAAACAAATGGCTTCATGGGTTTAGCCGGGGCCAGCACTGGGGGCATGTAGCTGTGCGTCATTATGTGTCAGAGGACTGCATCTTTGAACATGGTGTGTTTATGGTCAATAGGGGTATTGGAGGAAACTGTGAAACAGATAGTGGTTCAACTGTGGGCAGATGTTTGTGTGTGTATGTGATTTACTAAGGATTTAAAATATTTTATTTCTTTAAAGCATTTCCTCCAGTAAAACGGTATTCTCTACTTTAAGATGTGCTTACATTCTGATATCAAGGAATGTGTATGGGTAACATGTAACTGTTCAAATAGATACAAGTCTCATTTTTATGATGGGCTCAGTCTATCAGAGTCCGTCTGCTCAGAGTAGAAAATTGGGAAGATGCTGTAAAAGGCCACTTTGTCTTTGTCACAGATCGGATTACTTACCCTCATTTCAGCACAAATTCAAAGAAAACAATCATGGTATTGTTTTCTAGAGTCATGCAAGACCACTGAGACCTAAGAACACTGGTGAGAACCAAAACCAAAGGGAGTGCGAAACTGGAACTTCAGGTTCCACTGAACTGCATACTACCCCCCTCTTCAGATACTCACAACTCAGTTGTCTTCCTACCTATTCCAACTGTAATTCCAGCCATCGTTTCCTGTTGCTTGGTTTTTCTATTCATGGATTGCTTCCTATGTTTAGTTATCAAGCCCTACTTTGGGAGAAATGCCAGCATGTAACTGGCAGCAGTGTTATAATAAGAAAAAAGAAAGGGATATGCATCTCAGCTGTGCTTGCTACTGCTAAGTTTGAGAGTATGGAGCATGGAGATATAGCTCTGAGTGTCTCAGTAAGTTGTTGAACTGTTGTCCTCCTTCTTAACTCAATATGCCACTGCATTATTGAGAAGCAGCCGTTCTCCTGTGCGCACTGCAATTCAATGTAATGCTGTAAATGAAGTGCCCAGAGGAAAAACCTCACAAGGGATTAGGTTATACACTGTTCTTTAGCATGGAGATGTTTCCACCTTTCCTCCACCAGTAAACATAAATATGTTCTTGTCATCTATACTTGACATTTTTTTGAGATTTTAAAATGACATGTAGCAGCAGTTTTGGGATTATACATCTAAGATTGAAAAAGCTTGTTGAAGTTTTCATATTTTCCTATGTGTTACATAACCAGTCAACCAGGAGCTGTCCTATCTCAATAGGATATAGGGCTGCAACTATTAGTCAATATCTACTGTAAGTCTCCTGTGTAAAATCAGCCACATGCTTATTCATTCTGCACTGATTTATGTGTCAGCATGCAACAAGTGTACGTCTGAGAATTTACCAAATCTCACAGCAGTCTTAGATTCCTGTAAATGGAAACCCGATAAAGAGTTTTGTTTGCAAACCTGTAGCTCCATTCCACAACAGCGTGGTTTCTTATCCTGTTGTGCACCGATGGTGAAACACACTTGAGTTGTTGTAAACTATGCCGGCTAAAGATTGGTCAACTTCACATTTGATTATATATTAACTGAGAAAAATCACTATTTTGTGAATCCTACATGCATGTACAGAGGGATTGAATTTCTCTTTTCACGCTGGTTTTTGACTTGCCAGGGAATAATACAGAGGATCTCCATGGTAAAGGACATGATCCAATTTGAAAAGAGTTGAAGCCGCATTATAGGAAGGGTGAGAAAACAAGTCTATAGCCCACTGGCACTCCGCCCTGCATTGAGGAAGTGACTTTTTTCTTTCCTCTTCCTTCACAGACAGAGCCAATTCAAGTGTATCCCACAGTCACTGCAGGCTGTTTTTTCTTTCTTTCTTCCTGCATTGTTTTTGTTGCCATAATCTTTAATATAAAATTTCAGCTGTGGCCCAGCAATCCTGTAACAGTCCACTGCAATCTGGATCAAAAGCTCCTTTCATAAGGCGAGAGCTAGCCCCTACTAATCACATTCTGCCATATCAACCAGACGAGTACTATTTGCTATAAATAACACAAGCTGCTTGCTACCGTCAGATGCTGCACTTTCGTTTCCACTTAACCCATTAGACACACAAATATAAATGCACACAAAGACGCAGACACGACACCAACAATACCTACTGGGGTTTATTTTCAGTGTTGGTATGCTTATATTAAAAATGCCCCATAGCTCCTTTTTAAGCTCAATTGGCTGGTTAGGGGCTTTGAACAAGCCAATGAGGTAGATATACATTGGATTTGGAGTTTTTGAAGCAGAAACACATTATAAACTACTCATTTCCCAACACATACTACTGGATAAACTAGAAGTAGGCCAGTGGGTGCTAGTGGCCACCGTGGAAGGATTCTGTGACCTTTGGGAAACACACACAGACATCTCAGTCTCTGTTTGTCTATTGCAGAGTTTACATTCAGTAACCAATCCCTCACTTTGACCACATTTGAAGACCTCTTTTTACAGTTTTTCTGCATTTTATCAGCCGATGCTGTTCTACTTAAGCACTTGAGCAAGCTTAAATTTGTGTTTTGTGCATGACTTTGGGGGTCAGAGAGCTTCGCCTACCCTTGACCGTAGTGTCTATAGCAACAGCACTGACCCAGGAGGCACTTAAGTTACAGGGAGAGGGGTTGTGACAGGGAAGTGGTTTCCTGGCTCTGACTGGGAGAATAAAGTGGGAATGTGTGACTGGCCTGCTCTCTGGACTATTTCATTCACTGTTGCACAGAGGAAGCCGCAAGGATCATTGCCAGGCTGCTGAGTCACATGTCCACCATTCACACATGCCCACACATTTTGAAAATTTCTGAATAAATACAGCTAGTGTTTTTTAGGCTTTTAACAATTTCACGGCTCTCAGGCCAAGCTGTTACTAGCACTCTGATTTAAGTAAATGTGCTGCTTAAATAAGTAGGCTAAGAAAGAAAATCTCAGCCAAGAGCTTAACGTGTCTGGAAAATCTCTATTGCATGTCTTGAACTTTTTTAGTTCAAAAGTCAAATGCTCTTGATGGACTAAAGCTGGGTGAATGTAGGCAGTCATCATTCCAATAACATGTAGGTCAGTGGATAAGCCTATCTATGTTGAAGGCAGTGCGGGTCTCATTAGTGTGCTGCCTTCCAGATTACTCTCAGGGGGGCTTCAGCCAGCCAGCCAGCCAGCCGAGCAGGGACACAGTTATCCAGCCCATTTCACTTTCTCTTTATTCTACAATAAAAGTTTCCCTACAAGCAAAAAAAAAGGAAAAACAGAACTTCCAGGGCACAAGAAAGGGTACAGAAACCTTAACCAAAACTTTCATTAAGTCAGTGAAAGATAGATGTTAGACAACAGTGGTGCTGTGCTTTATTCTAACAGCATTTTATTGCAAAAATGCTTCAGATGTGCAGCAGTAAAATAAACAGTGTGTTGTGCATCATGCAAATGTAACAGGCTCTCTGCATGGTTTAGAAAGTTATGTTTCTACTTGTATCCCTTGATTTGTTTGTTAGGCAGGCATGTCAAATCTCTGACCTAATTGGAGCAGCTGAACTTCCTCTTGTAAAGATTGTTTATTTTGGAGGACTGTATTCCCAAATTGGCCAAGTACCTGACTCAATAGGTTATTATTCAAAGTCTCCTGTTGTTCACCAAGTATTGTACTGTGGCTTGTGCGACTTCTTTATTTTCTCAAAGAATTAGACTGATAATGTTTTGTATTTTTGATATTGTTAACAAAGCCCCCAAAAGACCTTTCTGACTTACCTGCCCCATCTGTTGCTCTCAACCCAAGCCCTTTTGCTTCATTCATTAATTTTCCCGTAACTGGGTTGGAGCCAATCCCATCTGGCATTGGGCAAGAGTCACCAATTCACCTCAACCTGCATGCCTTTCAGCTGTTTGGGGAAGCCAGAAAACCAAGTTGAGCTTTAAAAATGATTCACATAATACATAATTTCTTATATATTTATCTTTTTAAACATATTCAAAATAAGTTCCTAACGCAGCCTGGCACTGTAGTTTCATACAAATGTTTCAAATTATTTCAAATTGTGTATTTGTTGAGGACTATGGATTAATACACATTTGTGCAAATGTATGGGTTTGACTCAATAGTGTCCATGTTAATGAAGGTGTGACTCACTGATGTCTTTTTGTGCTGCATAGCACAGAGGAAGAGGATTTTTGGTTCTCTCAGGCAGCACTTGTTCATGGTATCAGTCCTTGTTGGTTTGGGTCTTTGCATAGGATTTGTTAACATTAAGGAAAAGTAAGATGCACAACCAGATAATCCAGATATTATCATAATAATATTATAAAACAAATAACTCTGTTTTAAATGACAATTTCCACCCGTTGTCCAGTGAATTTCAGTTTCTTTCTTTCTAGACCCAAGCTGTAGAACAAAGTGCTTTAAAAACAGCTTTGGTCCAGCAGCCATCATACTAAGTCTATAGAAACACTTGCACTGCAAACCAGCCTATGGATATAAATAAAGTAACCTGAACCTGATGCTACCAATACTGGTTAATGAACAAATAACTACAAAACAAGTAACATTTCCGTCAGTTGTAATTAGTATTTAGTGCTTATTTCAAATATTGCATGCAAACTCTGGTTTTGCACATTATAATTGTGAGAATGCTGATGTTAGCATTTAGCCCAAAGCAACCTATACCTATGTAGCAACCTCACCGAGGCGCCAGTGTGGCTGATGACTGAGTACAACATTCAGATTTTCTGGTCATTTAACATTATTACATGAAGCAATTAAGAACCCATCCTTCAAGTGTGAATTATTCTGCCAGCTTTAACATTTTTTTTGTCCATCTTACTCTACAACTTTTCTTATGAAACTTGATCTCTTCTTGAAAGTATTTTCTTGCATAACTCACAAATATTCACACCTTCCCCCTTTTTCTCAGTTAACCCACATCTCACTGCCTCTTCTCCCAGTCCTCCCTCTCCTCCCACTCGGAATAGCATGCGTCATCCATATGCTCAGTGCTCGTTACTCGGGGTGAACGGAGCCAAGCCCTCTGTCATCCCCTCTGGTGATAGACCAGATTACTCAGAGTATTTATACATGAGCTGCCTGCTGTTATAGCAAAAAAGTGTGTGGTAGGCCCACAGCCTCTTGGTTGTGCATACCTCATTTGAGTGTGGGCGTGTGCACACATGCACCCATTTTTTTTTAATGAGTTTGAGAGGGATGGCTGACCAAGCCTCTTTTGAGTCAACTTTGGACAGATTTGAAAGATCCTTTGGGAAACCTTTCTTTATTATTTTGAAATTGAGAAGCATTGAGCTTTGTATGATTTTATTTTATTTTTAATCATGAGTAATACCATATTGGGTCATATTTTGAGTAGCTCCAAAAATAGTCACACTTACTTTGCACTGTCTAGAAAAAGCATTTCTGCAACAAAATAAAAGTGTCCATCAGATAACAAAGACAATAGGTTGTATTGAAAATTCAGAGAGAGAAAAAAGACTCCCCATAGTCCCTTATTGCAACCTCTAACACTAACATGTGGTCACACCCACACATAGTCTGCACAAGCAGTGTAGGTCAAGGCTATCACAATTTTACAGCTCAGTTAGACAGTTGGGATACACAGTGAGTGAAGGACTCAGAGATTATGTGCTGTGGCGGCACTCAGATTAAGACGAGGGGGAGGAAAGTCACATTCTCCACATGCTCCGATGGAACAAAGCCTCTGTTGACCAGAACACATTCCATAGAGTATACTGTACACAGGGAAAGTCTGTGTTGACCTCGAGCTATAAAAATTATACATACATCCCTGTAGCAAGTCAAAAGACAGGTTTACAACTCCCCTCCATCTCTTAAGCTCCCAACCAGATTGAAAGATGAAAAGATTTTCCTGGCTTTTATATATCTTTATTTTTAAGAGATAGTTTTGGATAAAACTAGGATTTCCAAAACGATGACTGATTTATGGCCTACTTCATTTTGCATTTTAATTTCTCTGTTTCAACCCAAATGAGGATACAACATACCCACAATAGTGAACAGCTTCTTGTTTTGCCTACTAATGGAAAATTGAGAAGTTTTCCCACGATAAAAGCAGAAATGGGAAACTAAAAATTGACAACACGTGCCTGGCTTTGCTGTGGTGTTGAAGTGGAATTCATCTATTATTTTGATTTTTTCATCATTTGTTTCCAGCACTTACTCACTGAATGGTGACTGTTTGTCAGTGATCAGCTGTAATCTATATGCAAATTTGAGGATACATTGGCAGCACTGTACTTGGGAGGAAATAATGGAATTGATGCAACCCACGGTGGTTTTGAAAGGTCCTTCTACAGAAGTGCCTCTGCGCTGAAGAGCTATGATGCATTCACAAATTCTGTTGAAAAGCATTGGCCTAGGGTCTGCTTTTAGCCCTTATTCTGAATTGGATATTTATTTTTAAGTGCAGTTGAACCTTTATATTGAACATTAATGCCACATTAAAGGAAACTCCAGTTATTTACATAATTTGGTCCAGTAAGACAGTTTACTCCCCTCCATTGTATAGATTTGGTTGGTACAGACTACAAAAAGAACAATGTTGCTCAGGGCAAGTAGGACAAGCATCCAATAGCTTTCCAGGAAACTTACATTTATTAGAAATCTACCACATAAACACAGAATGCACTTCCTGGAAATGTCTGCAACTGTTGTCTGTAGTGTTGTCATAACAGACTAAAATATGAGCGGAAAACGAAGGTTGAATCAAGAAGAACACAGATGTGTGTTTCGATATATATGAGCAAAAAATATTTTAATTTCTAAAACAATATGGCTGAGGTCTAATTCATTCATCTGTCCATCTTCTTGAGCAACTGAGAGAAGTATGTGTGGAGTAAACAGTCCTCTGTAGCTCTGTAATGCACTAAAAGCTAAGCCAGCCCACTTCTTATCGGTCCAGTCAAATGTGAATTATTTGATTTAAATCCCTCTTGGAGGGACTGCTCAAATATTCCGTTTTACTCAGAAATATCTCAGGAGTACAGAAGCTAAAGACGCTCACTTCCATTTCACTGAGACTCTGACTTCTGAAATTACTTCTTTCTCCCTAATGGGTGACTACTTATCAAATATATATATTATATATATATATGCCACAATCACTCTCAGAGTGTTTTCAGACACAGGCAGCTGACAATGATTTGTATTGTGGACGGAGGACACAAAACAACTAGAAGTCCTGTTCTGACAATTGAGTCTGCAGTCACATGCTCACGGTTCAGATGCATTGATAAGATATCAAGGTCTATGTGTGTGAGAGAGATTGCACGCTATGCTTAAAACCAGTATTGATTCGATAATACATGATCCAATGTCATTAATGCAAAGTGATAATATGCCTTTATATTGAAGTTCCCACTTTATATTAATTCTTATTAAAAAGATTTTCAGTTGATATAAATGTAACTGAATGTGTGTGTGTGTGTGTGTGTGTGTGTGTGTGTGTGTGTGTGTGTGTTAAATCTCATATCAATGCTATTAAAACATTACATAGGAAGGATAGAAAGAAATGTGAATCTGGACACAAAGTTTAAGTGTGAAAGTAGCAGACATATGCTTAGCATTCCTCCTAATCCTCTACTCCCTTTACATATCTCTTTTTTCCCTCTCCAGTGCCTGAGGATGTCCAAGCGGAGCTTGTTTGTTCGTCTGGTGCCGTGCCGCTGCTTGCGGGGTGAGGAGGAGGCGGTAACATCGCTGGACTACTCCCACTGCAGCCTGGAGACTGTTCCTAAGGAGATCTTTAGCTTTGAGAAGACCCTGCAGGAACTCTACCTCGATGCCAACCAGATCGAGGAGCTGCCTAAAGTAAGGCACACACACTGATGTATAGAAACTTTATACTTTGCCTCTAAGTACACCACTTATAAGTCTGTTGACCACATGAAGTCAGTACTCATTAATATTGGCTTGATGCATGTCTAAATAGTTTATCTCTCATGAAAAGCTTGCATTGTGCAATCTCTTCTTCATCCATATTCATTAAGACAGAAGAAACTTTGAATGACGCAGTTGAACTTTTAAGACAATCTGGGCATTTAAACATCTAATATTATACTGTTTAATCTTGGTTAGCCATGTGCCTTTTGAAACAAACTGTTATCTCTTCTCTCTCTCCACCAGCAACTGTTTAACTGCCAGTTACTCCACCGACTGAGCATGCCAGATAATGACCTAACAGTGTTGCCGTCAGCGATCGCAAATCTCATCAATCTCAGGGAGCTTGATGTCAGCAAAAACAGTAAGCAAAACAACCACATATTTTTACTGTATGCAGAATTCACGTGTATATTGGAAAACCTGGAAATGTAGAGACATTTCAAGTCGTTGAGACACCAGGAAATTGATTAAAATGAGCAGATACCTGTTACTTTTCTGCTGTTGATAGAATAAGCTGCATAGAACACTTCAAAGTGGGTTTACCAGACACAAATCAGAACAGAAAAAACTTCATTTTAATTTTGGGCTCTAAATGTGGAACAGAACAGATTTACAGCAATCGTTCCTGTTTCAGGTTTTCATTTGGTTTTGTTGGGGGGAATTTTGGACTATTGGGCCTACAATGTGACTGCAAACAGAGAGGATGTGTAGTGGCATTTTCAACAAAAAAGTAGCTCATGTTACCAAAGAAGGCTTTTATTGAAATTGGAGTGTTCTGTCAATGTTTGGGTGAAAACACTGGATGTTTTGACTTAAAAATCACCTGAGGACATATTCCAATGTCAGCTAGCTAGCTGTATGTGCAACTTGGATGGATGGTAGGCTTTTTAAAAGACATCCAATTGTCCAGTTAGCAGTAATTGGTGTAGCCGTAGCCTGTAATGACCCTTGGACACTTCATCCTGAACCCTGCATTATCAAAAAAGAACTAAAACTTCGGTTCAGTGTGTCAATACTAGGCCTACAGATATGTCCTGTATTACCAACAAAAACTGCTGTAAAATGTTCTTGAAATATATTTCTTGAAAAGAGTGTGAACCCTGTGTATCTCTGAAGGTTAGAAGTATTTCTGACAGACAGGTTAAATGAGTCATGTAAAACTGTGCTATCAGATCATGTTGCTGAAACCTGACAGCTGACCATTAGTTCAGTGACCTGTGAAGTTCAAATGTGTAACTGTGCTAGTTGTCCTTGTGTTGTCATGACTGCAGCTGACATCAGTGAGTGAAACAAAAAGAGAGAAAAAAAAGATATTACCAGGAAGGAGTTGTGTAATAGCTGCCATGTTAAGATTGTCTCAGAAATATTCTGCGGTAAAATGCCACAGCATGTTTCATTTACGACATGCAACGTCACAAGGCACTGCCGTGACACAAAAAACCCTTACGTGATGGATAAAGGAAGTGGACAAGCTCAGACATGCAGCATACTAGACACTATCTTCATATCACAGAGCAGGAGCAGGGACGAAACAAAGCTGCATGGCTCTCACAAAAACTATGATAATCTGTACTCAAAGCATATTGTCAGTGGTTTCATAGAGTGGGAAGCGACAGCGTTTGTCAAAGTGCGACATTTACCTCTTTGAAGATACATTTGCACTGTTGAATATGAGCAAGAGCTTTGTACTAGAAGTCCTTTCACTTTTGCCTGTTTGATAAAAACTTTCCGCCGTCAATGTTGTTCTAGCCTGACATTTCGAACAAGAAACAGCTGCAGACTAAAGTGTCTGAAGGCTTGACAGTCCTCTGTTGTAATGCCCAGCTGAACACGGAATTAATCAGGTGACACTGCTATTTTAAAAATGTCAGTATTTTTATAACATCCTGTTGCATATTCCCCTGAAAGGGTTTTGCTTCAAACATGTTGTTAGTATTTTAATACTAACATCACTGTCTGACATTATCTTTGTGCTTACCGAAAAGATATTAAGCTCTGTGAGAAAAAAGAAAGCAGTAAATCTGCAGGTTACTGCATAAGATGGTTCATTCTTACTATGTAACCTTGAAGCCTAGCAGAGCAGAAAAGGAATATGCATGCTCAGCAAAGCTCTCCATGGCTGTAGAAAGGTTAAAAAGGTAGTTCTATTATAAATGAATGAGTGCAGAGACAGCCTGGATTAAACAAATGTTGAAGGATGTGTTGGTGTTTTCATGAACCAGAGCTGCATGTGCGTTGTTGACATTAAAAATAGCTTATCCTTTTTCACAAAGCACTCTGTGCTAAGTGTTGTGGACACAAAACAAAGTGGGTGGAAATAAACCTTTAGACTTGGTCACGTCCCCTTTCTCGCATGTTGCATGAGCACTTGCAGACTATCACTCAGTGGTCTTTCTTTTATTTTTTTCTCTTCTTCCTTTCCTGCTCTTTCATTATGTCACCTTGAGCGCTCGTCTTTGTGGTTGTTTAGAGAGGAAAGGTGCAGAGCCACTTTTAATGTATCTTTAGCGCACACAATTCAGACAGAGAGCCTTCCTGCCTGTTCTCACAATCCACCTGTCACCCTAACATTCACAAAGCTTCTCCCAGTATCCCTCATCTTTTTACTTTTGACAGAAGCCATTTGTTTTGTGTCAGTGGGAATAAAACGGTTGAGAGACAACATGCAGATGTTCAATTGATGGTGTGTAGTTGTCGTACCTTAAAACCTCGAAGGGTATTTATAGTTGTGCTGTTTGCTCTTTTTCTCTAGGTATCCAGGAGTTTCCAGAAAATATCAAGAATTGCAAAGTCCTAGCTATTGTAGAAGCCAGTGTGAATCCCATATCCAAGTGAGTAGAATAGGTTTTCACCCTTAATTAACTCAATTTTGGTTTAATGTTGAGTATGTTGGGTATTCTGGCATTGCAGCAGCTTTGTGTGACTGATGTGATTCATGTTCTTGTCCGTGTTTTCAGGCTCCCAGAAGGTTTCACCCAGCTTCTGAGTCTGACGCAGCTCTACCTGAATGATGCCTTCCTGGAGTTCTTACCAGCCAGCTTCGGCAGGTCAGTATATTCTCCTGATTGGATGAAAACTTGAGCTGTGACTAGCAGCTTTATAGCTTACTCTGTCGGTTGGTCAGTCAGTCGGTACAAACATTTGCCAACACTTTGGCCGCCATAGCTTTCTCTCCAAGGAGGCTGAAATTGACCAGGTTGTGTGTTTGTGAATGCATGAACACATGGATGCATGCACATACATCATTGCAGCTGATGTGAATTTGGGCCTGTTTTTGAGCAGAAACATGTAAGTACAAGCAGAACAGTGTATGTTTTGTTTGATGCTACATGCAGAAGTTAATAACACAGACATAGACTTGATAGCATAAGCTTGGTCTGACTCCAGTTTAAGGACGACAAGTAGAACTTCTGCAGTTCTGCAATTTTTGTAAGGCATCCAAAAAAATCTTGGCTCTAAATATGGTATCCTCCAAATTATGGACTTTAATTCCTGCTTTAATGGGCATAAATCCAAATGTATATTGCATATTTGAAATAATGATGCTGGCTTGATAAATGTTAGATAAGCGCAAGAGATTTCCATTCACAAGAGCCAGAATACTTGTGATATATATAAACTATAATCAATATGTTTATGATAAAATTGTATTAAATGGCAATGTGAAAACAATTAGATGATGTTGTGATGATGATCCTCCAGATGTGAAAGCCATGATTTTTGTGTTTTTTTGCTCCCAAATAACACCTGTATTGGAAAAAAGGCCTCTTGCTTATGGTTCATTTTCTTTAATGCAAGTTGTTTCATTAAACCAGAAGGCTCAGTCATGCTCATACTGTTTGTAGTTTACACAATAGTTTGGCTTTCTGATTACACAAAACATGTGGCATTTTTCATCTCACTAAAGTTCCCCTCCTCTCCTCTTAAAAACCCACTTTTATTCTTAAACCTGCTTTCTGCATGGTTGCCCTACTTTAATACTACTTAAGTATGAGTGAATATTGCATTTGATTATTTGTTTTGGCAAATTAATTTACCACAAAAGACCTTGTCGTGTCGTTGCACATTGCAGCAGGTTAATAGCAGATAAGCTTGCAGTGGAAATTGTGTCTGCTGTTGTGGCTCAAAAATTAATTCCACATAATATTGCTGTGAGGTAAAATGTGATTAAAGGTGTCTTTATTGGGAAGTACTGGAGAATAATAATAATAATAAAAAATATTATAACAGTAATACCTAAATAAAGGTAACTACAGTGTATAGATCAGATGTTAGTGTTGTTTAAATTATAATAAATAAATTTTTATGTAATTGATATGTAGTACTTAACAATTGTGCCATTTTTCACTTGGTTGCAGGTTGACTAAACTACAGATCTTGGAGCTGAGGGAGAACCAGTTAAAGATGTTGCCAAAGTAAGTGTTGCATGTTCTCCAAATATTGAATTTATAGAATAAATTTTATGGACAAAATACAGGGTCATTACCATTGTAAGAGTCATGTTTGTGTCAGTGTATTTTTGCCCTTACTTCCTCACTGTTTCCTTCCTCTAACAACCCCTGTAATGTCTCTGTGTCCTCCATCCTGACTCTTTTATTTATTTATTTTTTTACCATGGACTCACTCCACATACCTCTAACTGTGGCATTAAATTCCATGGTGTTACATAAGAGCCCCCTTTGCTTGACTGCTTGCTGTGGCAGGTTTTATAATCCTCCACTGAGACAGTGGTGAGGGTTATTTCACCATTTGAGAAGGTTACAGTGCCACTGGGAGACTAAATGTCCCACGAGTATTTGCGAAAGCTCTAGGTGATTGTGGGGGGAAGTTACTTTCTCTTTCTGTCTTCTCTCATGCTTCACTTGCCATATCATTCCATTTTATGTCCTTCCCATTTTCCAGCAAAACTGCATTTGCCCATTTCCCTATTTTTTTCCCCCTCTGGCTGAGTTTCCTTTGTTGTCTCACTCACTTTCCTTTTTTCCTTATTTTTCACTGACTAACTGACGGGCCAGCCGCTGTATAAAGTGCAGTGCTACAGCTCAGAGCGGATCCTCTCTTCTTGCTATGTTTATGTGACAGAGGCCAGACCTGTTAAAGGCTGGAGCCTTGACAAAGAAAAGGGACTAATGATCGGGAACGTTGCCAGAGCAACACACAAGCATCTCAGAGATGTAAACAAATGTGTGCGTGCACAAAAGGGGCGCAGCAGAAGTCTTTTCAGGGCTCAGTCATAGAAAGTGCAGCCTCTTTTCTCTCGGTGCACAGACACACACCGTGCACATGCATAAACCAAATGTTTCTCTGTATTTTAAAGAAGGATGCTGTGTTCCTCACAACTTGGGGTCATAAGCCATAGCGTGTGTTTTTTATCACTGGTGAACTCGCTCTCTAGATGAGCCAACACAGCTCATTCTTACCCCCTTCAGCTCACATGGGGGCCTCTGGTGTTCTTGCCAACTTTGAGGTAAGAATGTGACAAAGCTGGCTCACACTCAAGTACATCAACATGATTAATGTTTTCATATCACACTTTTATAAAACTACTAAGAAAATCACCAATTGGCTTAAATCATATTTATAATTTGTGCCGTATGTCTTACATTCTTATTTTATGAGCTGCACTTTAAAACAAAACACTCTGCAGTCATGTTGGTGGGCCACTGCTTTCCATTCCCTCTGTTTTAAGCAAACACAGCTCAGTCTTGCTGCGAGAGGATCATCATATCTGTTCACAAACACAACTCAGTTGTGTCAGTACATCTCACATTTCATCTCCAGCCTTTTGCTTTCATTTTGTGTGTAGAATTACGTTGTTGAACTTATGATTCGCCCTCAGGAAATGTCAGATTTAAAACTATCTATTGTCCTCATCTTCCCTTAAGTTGATTTGTGTATCACAAATTCTTATGCTTTTAACAATGAAAAGAACACATTTACAGTGCTGTTTATTTTGCAAATATTTAACCCTCTTATTTTTGAGACTTTGGCCTTGTTTGTGTGTGGTTGTGATGTCAGTTTAGAATAAGTTTTGTATGTTCTGTGATAGCTACTATCTGCTGGGTTAAATGCTGTTAAAGGCATCTTGTCAGTAGATTATGAGGAATGGAAGAGTGATGCTTAATCACTCCTTCCATACTACTTCCAATGTGATATAGCCCTTATAAGAATATTTCACTTCCAATTTTATGTCACTGGTAATCAGCTGAATATAGTAAAGCCTATGAGCAGTTGAAAAGTCCTGGTTTTTATCTGCTTGTTTACAGTGTAGCAGAGAATGTGAGCCTGTGACCTGAATGTGGAGAAAAGCTCCGGAGCGAGGCTTAGGGCTAGAATACATCACATTTTCCATTATTTAAAACATATTTCTGTCACGCCTGAGCTTTAAAAGGTATTTATTTCCTCATAAAATTATTCAGTGAAAGAAGCAAAGCGGGGGAATCTATGCTATCCAAAACATAACATGAAATTTTGACAGATAATCTTTTTTTTTTCTTTTGGTTTCTTTTTTTTGAAGCACACGACCCACATTTCTTATAATCCTGGTTGATTTTAAGATCTCACTCCCTGTCTGTCCTGTGTGTCTACAGAAGCATGCAGAAGCTCACCCAGCTGGAGAGGCTGGACCTGGGGAGTAATGAGTTCACTGAAGTGGTGAGTTTCTGTCAGTCGGCCTGTCTATGCCCAGGGCTTTCTACCTTTCTGGCGGTGAACTCGCCTCCTCCTTCCTTAATCTCTTCCTTTTCCTTTTCATACCCTTTTTAAATAAAAGCTCTAAGGTATTATAACTATTCTGCAGTAAAATGCAGTGCCCTCTAGAGTGGTGAAAATGAGAGAAAGTGCCTTATTGGCTGCCCTTTACACATGAAAAAACTTGCCCTCTACGGTTCCCCTTTATACAATAAATTATGATGTGCTCTCTAGAGATTCTATAATACAGTATCACCGAACTGTGAAAAATGTTATGTGAGATGTTTGCTCTCATTTAGCTCTCAAAATGCACAAAATAGATGCATTTTACTTAAAAATGTACAAATTTTCCCCCCGGACCCCCCTACATGGTTTGGTTCGATACTTTTAATTGTCAGTACCATATCATTAATGACTTTGATCTGGATCTCCTTTTAACTTAATGCTAATATTTCATCATACATGATGCATCAGCGCTTTTTGCGTGCTTGTGGGGCCTCATGTTGTGCAGAATGGGCCCTTTTTATTTTTTTGCCCCTGCCCCTACCACAGTTTGAGTCCGCCACTGTATGTCATAAATGATTGATGCTGTTCCACTTCAACAATCCGACTCTTGTCGTCCGTGTCTCCGACCCTCCGAGACCCTTTGATTGATTGATTGATTGCTGATCTGGTGCCAAGACGTAATGTTGATGTGAAGTTGTTTTAGGCTGCATGAAGTGCGTATTTTTTTATTTTGAAAGGATTCTGTATTTTCATCTCGTTAACAAGAATGTCAGTTTTCCAGTTATGCCCCCCCCCCCCCCCCCCCCCCCCCCCCCCCCCCATGCAAAAAAAAATCAGGCACAGGATTTTTTTCTGCTTCAAGCCCTGTGTTTCATTTGGTCACCTGTCACTGGCGTCCTATCTCTTCTGTGAACACATCAGCATTGTGGTTGTCAGCAATAACCTGTCATAAATTTACTAAAATAAGAATAAACTTTTTAAGCCACATTTTGTAGATAATCTTAATATGTATATATATTTTTACCAGATGAGGGATTTTAGTCACTGGACGTCTGGAAACTTTGCAAACTTTCAACCTGCAGACAGTACATGAAGATGCATGGCCACATTTCACATTATTTTCGTTTGTCTGGTGGTCTTTGACGGGCGGGTGAGCAGAGCGGCTGTGACTCAGTTGGTAGAGCGGTCACTCACGGAAGGTTGGTGGTTCGATCCCTGACCACTGCAGCCTGCATGTCGAAGCATCCTTGAGCAAGATACTCAACCCCAAATTGCTCCCGATGCTGCGTACACCGGTGTATGAATGAATTCCCAGTGGTGGCAGGTGGCACTGTTTAGGGAACCTTAGCCACTTGTATGAATGTGTGTGTGTGTGAATGGGTGAATGAGCGCAGTCTGTAGTGTAAAGCGCTATAGAAGTGCAGTCCATTTACCATGGGGTTGTGTCATGGAGGGAGAGGTGTGTTTTATATCTGCATGTGCTGTCTGTGCTGCAGTGACACAAAGTTTCCCTTAAACTTATCATAGAAACAAGCTGAGCAAACGTTACTGGCAGCTTGCCTTGAAGCCCCTTTGGGGCGTCCTGTGTTTGCCAAACAGTGTTGGAGAAACACTAATTTGTAACAAGAATCTGCTTTATTTAGTGTTTCTACTGCTTTTTGTCACCGGGTCCATTTTCCTCACCAATGAACACTCAAGTAATCTTAGCCGGGAGAAAATAACTGCAAAGTCTGCAATGGTGGTGAAGAGCGCAGCTACCATGATCCCATGCTTCGCCTTTTGTTGTTGTTTTGATTAAGAGACCCCCTGCAGCAGAAAATAACATACTGTGCATTAAAGTGCTCTTTTGTTTTCGCTGAAAGATGGCGTTCGTTAATAAATAATAATCACAGTGGAATGAATAAGTGGCCTCATGACTCATTTTCAAGTTCTTCATCAAATCACTGCCCAGCAGGCACACACAGACACCCTTAACCGTCATACACTCAGACATCCCTATCACTTAACCTCCTTTCTCCTCTTTACCACCACAGCCTGAGGTGTTGGAGCAGCTGACTGGAATCAAGGAGCTCTGGATGGACGGGAACAGACTGACGTTTTTACCTGGGGTACAATTTACAGTCAAACCTATACACACACTCTCAGAGGCTGTCGTGCCCTGAAGAAATCACCTTGAGATTATTCGCCTTGATTTTCAATCTAAGTGTCTGCCTCAATCTTCATCAAAATAAACCGCAGCCAGTGTGCATCAGACTTTGAGCCCTTTGAAAAGCAGTAGAGAAGGAGCCGCAGTTTAGGAATGATTCGCCTGCTGGATGAACAGAATTAGACCGTTTTGCAGATGTCCCGATAATACTTAAAAAAAAAAAACATCTGCTACTGTGAAGTTGTTATTTTCTTTGAACATAATTAATTTATAATGATGTTTTGATAGTCAGAATGTGTTACATGAGATTCATGTTTCATCCAAATGACCAGCTTATTTGAAACTGGGTCATAATTAGTGCTTTTTTTCCTCTGCCAGCATCAGCTGTAATCACAGTCTGGCCTTTTGTAAGCAGTGAAGTCTGTCGGGAATATAAACCAAAACTAAGTACAGCAACTGTTTCCCTTTTATACAAAATGTGTTATTTTTTGTTTTTGTTTTTTTCATTTAAAAAAATGGAATGATTAAACCAGCTTTGAGATAATACCATTTCAGGGATGCTCCCATACCTATATTACTTTTATTCACTGCTGAGGATGTTTTCAGAGATTGTTTTAATCCACTACTTCTGTGTTCTACCAACACTACTGCTTAATCCTAGGATAATGAAATATCAGAGAAAGTTCTGTGGACTTATTGAGTGTCTCTCTCTCTTATTTATCCAGATGCTGGGGATGCTGAAACAGCTGGTGTACCTGGATGTGTCCAAGAACAACCTGGAGATGGTGGACGAGCAAATCTGCGGCTGTGAGAGCCTGCAGGACCTTCTGCTCTCCAACAATGCTCTCACACAGCTGCCAGGCTCCATCGGTAAACATTGCAGCACGCAAATACACATATGCTCACATCTTTTTTTTAAAGAAAATCCATTATGAAACACCTCGGCTCTCTTTTAGCTATTGCCAATGCGTTTCTCATTCCTGGATCCATTCCTGCATTGTATTGCAGGTGTCTAATTCCCATAGATGGTGTGACAGTGTCTTTCCTCAGTTGAATTGCATTTTTATAACACTGCAACATGTCCCAGCTTTCAAAAATAACAGTAAATCAGTGTCGCAAAAAAGGGTGCAAATACTGTTGCAGCTGGGTGTCCACTGTGCAGGAGTTTTAACCAAAGAATTTTCAGGATTATGCCATAAGTATGGTTATAAAACACATAGATATATAACACCAATTCTGTGTAAAAATGTAATTTAAAACAGAATTCATCAAACCTAGAATTGTAATATATATATATATATATATATATATACACACACACACACACAAAAGAATTAGCAAATGGTCAGATTCTGTTTTATTTACGTTTTAGAAACGTAAAACAACCAAATGAAACTTTAATTTTGTGTAGATGTGGGCAAAAGTAGTCATGTTTCTATGAGCACTATCAACTGGTGTCGTAAAGATCTTTATCTGTGTAGCATTTGTTTTTTACACAAATGAAAGAAATTTTAATGCTATTTTTCTTTTATTAAACACAGCTGTTTGCAGGAGTCATTGTGGTGAGATGATGCATCTATTAATGGATATATAAGGTTAATAACTGTTATATGACGATGGTGAAAAATGTCAACTTTAGCCACCAACATTTTTATAAATATTTTGAAGTTAAGCCAGGCCTCACAATGCATTTCATAAATAAAAGTACCTGTCAAGGAGGAAGAGGATCAGTTTTGAGTCATGAATTGTGTTTTTGCCCATGCCTTTTTATTTTCTTTGGTCCATTTTTCTCTTTGCTGATCCTGCCCCAGTATCGGCTATAACCACAAAATATAACCTCAGGAATAAAAAATCTCCACCTGCTACCTTTTAACTGGCTTACATACTGCACATTGCCAAACTTTGCCTGCGATTATGTAAACATAGGCTTTTCAGGACTGCATGCTGTAAATAATTTTTTTCTGAAGTTAATTGGACTCGGAGACAGGAGAAAATAATTACTATATAGAATTTTCAATGATGCTCTTGTTTTCTTATTTTGAGGCATCTGTATTAAATTAAGACTGTTTCACAACCCGTTAAAAACATATTTTAAAATCATATGTGTGTCACACTGTAATCTGACCCCACATTCATCAACATTCACATGTATATCCAATATAAGACTTTGGATAATGACTTGCATCCCTTTGGACAAAAAGTAATATTCATGTAAATACCATGCTAATTATATCAGAGGAGTCCAGATGCACTGCGCCGTAGAGTCAGGGTTGATCACACTGATTACTGATGACAGTATGAATTAATCCAATTAACTGCTGTAATAGATACTCCTCTTTGTGGTGCAATGGCAAATTATAATCAATAACTGCCCTGAGCTGTTGCATGCATCTCTCTAACTCTCTCCCTTTCTTTTCCTCTTACCATAGGCTCCCTGAAGAAACTGACTGCACTGAAAGTGGATGAGAACCAGCTGATGTACTTGCCAGACTCAGTTGGAGGGTGAGCGTAATAGCAGTAGTTTTAACATCAGCAGAATAAAACCCAGAGATCAGTGGATTATTGTGCTGTTTGCATCTGCCGACCCCTGATCGCATAAAACGTCTGTCTGGATAAAGTCAGATATTCCCATTAAACATAATGTGTTCTGATGCTTTATTTGTTTTGCTCCAATGCTGATGGTATTGAATAACGTAATAACGGCCACGATTATGAAGTGTGAATGATAATAATTGAATGTCATGGTTCTGAGTCGACTGTATGGATTTATGGAAGCGGTTTGCTTTATGGTGGAAAGGTCAATTGTAATCTTGGGTCAGATGACCTGCCAATACACTACAGATTAAAGCAGCTATAGCCATTCTCAGACTGATAGTTGTCTGCAGCAGACAGGTAAAGCCAGCAGTCAACAGCTGCTGACGTGGTCATGAGTGAGCCTGTCCACATCCGACCCTTCGTCTAATCTAAATCATTGTGGTCCAACATAAAGATTAGGCTCAAATTTTTTAATCCGTCCATTCCGACATCCATGAAAGACATGGATTGTTGCATCTGTACAGTTCTGTTTTTCGTCCATTTTTTCCAAACAAAAAAATAAATTATTACATATGTTATAATGTCTCTTCTTGTGTAATTTGACACGGTTTATGTGACAAAGCCTATGGTTTAGTGTAATCCCGTGCAAGGATTTTATCTTAAGCAAGCTGATTTTTTTTTCATTTATATGCATCTGATTTTATTCAGTTCGCTGTTTGTGCACAGTGTTGCTTTTCCCTGTTTCATATCCCGCGGGAGGGGGTCAAATCCTGTGTTTTGGAGTTTGATGGTTCTATAACAGAGTAGCTCTCCCGCGAGGCGGACTCTTTGCATTCATCTGAATCCCCTGAGTGCATTTGCATTTTTCATTCAGTAGAAAGCCCCAGCTGCTCGGCACTTCTGTGTCAACATGGGTTCAGTTTGAAATGTTCTACTTCAGATTATGTCCCATGAAGCCTTTAAGATGCATCACTGTTGTTGTAAATGTCTATTTTGCTGTAACCGTGAGATATTATCACAATATCAGGGGTGGATAAGAGGCATTCTTAGCTGAAGGCGTCTCTCTGAGAGTTTTCAGCATAATTTAACCATTTCTTGTCTTGTCTTATCCACTGGGCCTTGGTGAAAGTTGAAATCACAGTTCCCCACCACTCTGTTGCATTATTGTTGCACTCAAAAATTTGTTGAAATCTTTCTTGTCTTCTTGTTCTTTGTGTGCGCTGGTGCTAGTTCATCTTAGTCATCTTACTGTCTACCCCACAATCTCACACACCTCGTAAAATCCATTTACAAGCTTTTAATTTTCTCTTTTAAGTCTCTTTTCCAGTGTTGTCTCAATGACCCCATTTACAAAACAACAAAGCAGCAAATCAGGATCAACAGCAGCACGACTTAGATCTCCCCTTTGCTTGAAGTTGTTGCAGTATTGTGCTGCATGAATAGTGATGCCTGTTCACCGCTTTGTATGCCGTCATCGTTGTTCTATAGTTACAGCCAAAAAGTATGTGTAAAACAGCCGTCGTTTTTTCATACATCAGCAGACTAATCTGCCAAATCTTCAGGATTTAAGACCACAGTGGAAATAAAGACTACATGTGGTTTTTCTTTGTTACTTGACTAAAAGTCCCAGGAATAAATTTGTGATCTGGTTAGACTTTCGAGTCTATGGTCATGTCTCAATGAATTTTTCAGATTTGCATTATGGGAACTGTAGGATCCAGTTTTGTTGGAATTTGACCTATACTGCAACTAAAGGTTAGGATATCTCAGCCTTTACTGCTGCACCTTTTTTAAATCCATCTAGTGTCACAACTTTATGAAACTACTCTTTTAAATCACTTAAGTTCTTCACACAATATTTAAACTTGTAGTGTATAAAAAGTTATTAAACCGCATGATTAAAGTCCTCTTTTGTTCCTCCTCTTTCAATCAGACTGGCTGCTCTGGATGAGCTGGACTGCAGTTTTAATGAGATCGAAGCTTTGCCCTCCTCCATCGGCCAGTGTGTCAGCATCCGCACCTTTGCTGCAGATCACAACTTCCTTACCTTGCTTCCCCCCGAGGTGAGCATGCACATTAGAGTGTATATATGTATGTGTGTGTTTGAGTCGATGTGTTAAATGGTGTGGCAAGCCAGCAAGTCTGCTCATCTGTCACAGCTAGCCTTGTTGGCTCATGGTTTCTGAGTCCTTGGTTTCTTACCCTCACAGATGGGCAACTGGAAGAATGCAACTGTGCTCTTCCTACATTCCAACAAGCTGGAGTCTTTGCCTGAGGAAATGGGTGACATGACGAAGCTCAAGGTCATCAATCTCAGCAACAACAAGTGAGTCCAGACGAACAGTATTCACGCATAATAAGGGTCAACTTTAAGTACAAACGTTATTTTGAATTTCTGCTCCATTTGAAAGCAAAAATTCCAATCAATCTCTGTCTCCTTCCTCTGTTTCTTATAATTGGAAATTTAGTCAGTTTTATAGACATTTTTCAGTATTTTACGACTTTTTATAGTCCAATCAATTCATCAATCTACCCAGGAAATCGTCAGATTAAACGATAAATGTGAATAATTGTTAGATGCAGCCCATGTTTTTGAAAATAAGCTTTTTGAAAGGGTTTCCTGAAGTAATGGCTGCACTATTAATTGCACAAATTTATGAGTTTGTCTTAGTCTCACTCTTACACAGGCACACACGCAGTTTGAAACATAACAGGATAATTACGACATCATGATCGAAGGGTCTTAATTCTGTCAAGAATGAAAATGGTTTGGTTTTGAAGCTCAGAACTGATTGAGGTTTTAATCAGGGGTTTTCCATTCCTGGTGTCAGCTCTGTGCCAAATACACTGAATAACTTTGGCCATCACCCAAAGCACTGACATCTAACTTCAGCCTAACTTTTTAGTGAACCCTCACAGATTAGATTTACTTCACACAATGAGTTAAAGAAACATTTTTTTACCTTTACAGATGCATCTGGTTTGTGAGTCTTTAATGTTGTTTATGCAGGACGACTGAGTGTTGTTTTTGTTCCACTGCAGGTTGAAGAATCTTCCCTACAGTTTCACTAAACTAAGCCAGATGACTGCAATGTGGCTGTCTGAAAACCAGGTAAGATCATATGTATTATGTATAAATCACAAGTATAAGGGTTTCACAATAGGTGCCGCTGAGTTCAGAGTGTGTTGTGTGCTATAGAGTTTGTAATTGCAGCAGGGTTGCCTGACTTCCCACAACATTCAGCTGTAAATTAATCCAGCAAGGCCAGTTGCTCACAGGAAAACACATTGAAAATTCAGTAAACCACTTCCAGGACATTTGATCTAAACGTGCCAAATGGCACTGCAGGTCAGCCTCAGTGATGCTACAGACTCTACATTTTTAAAGTGTAGAATGATACCAACGACAGTGAAAGAAATGTATCCTACATTAATATTTGTATTTTTTAAGGTCAACAGTATGGTCTCAGTGGTGTGACACAGATCTAAACGAAAGGGAGACCGTGTGTGAGAAAAGTCAACCGCAACTAGCCGGAAATAAAGCAGACGCAGAGAGATCAAGGTCACCAGAGAAGTTGTTTCTTGAAGTTTGGACGTCTGCCTTCGCTAATGTGGCCCTCGACAGAACACAAGATAAGCCTACCAGAGGTGGAAACGTTTGAGTCTGCTCAGCTCATGTGTCAGGAAGTGGCTTCGAGTCACACATTGTCATAGCAGTGCAGTTTTGTGTTTGGAAAGGAGTTCCTGAAGTACTGGTAACAAGCTAGGCAGAGGAGTTTTTATGTCTGCAAAGAAGTGTTTGAGAAGATGCTGCAGGAGTATATTGATTCAGTTTGTTTACGTTGTCCAGCTTATAAATATTTGGTGATTACAGTCTGTTGACTCTCGCCACATTCTAAAATCTATTCATCAATTATTTATGAGTTTCTCATCCTTGCCTTGACAAATTGTCGCTGGCAAACTGCAGGCATTGCAGAATGCTGTAGAAAAATTTCATCTGTACTGCATTTTTAATGCAGTACAGATATTGAGATTTGAAAGTTTAAAAACCGGTCCATCTACTTTCCAACCCTCACCTATGGTCATGAGCTTTGGGTAGTGACTGAAAGAACGAGATCGCGGATACAAGCGGCTGAAATGAGCTTCCTCCGTAGGGTGGCTGGGCTCAGCCTTAGAGATAGGGTGAGGAGCTCAGACATCCTGAGGGAGCTCGGAGTAGAGCCGCTGCTCCTTCGCGTTGAAAGGAGCCAGCTGATGTGGTTTGGGCATCTTGTAAGGATGCCACCCGTTAGAGGTGTTCCAGGCATGTCCAACTGGTAGGAGGCCCCGGGGACGACCCAGAACACGGTGGAGGGATTATATCTCTCTCCTGGCCTGGGAACGCCTCGGGGTCCCCCAGGAGGAGCTGGACGTTGTGGCTGGGGAGAGGGAAGTCTGGAATGCCCTGCTTTGCCTGCTGCCCCTGTGACCCAGCCCCGGATAAGCAGAGGAAAATGAATGATGATCTGAACCTATAACATAACTAGAAAGGTGCCCCCAGTAGAGTGCAGATCTACACCAGAGGTGAATCTCATTCCCACCCAGCTCCCTTCAATGTCAAGGTGGTTGTAAAGATAATAAAAATGGGGATTTATTCATCTTGAATCGTCCCTGACTTAAGTGGATCAGAACGTATTTGGTATGGAATTAATCTGCAGATATTCTGTTAGAAATGAGACCAACATTTCTATAGAAAGCTATAGTTTCTATAGTTTTTGAGCTGTGACAAAGCACAGACTAGGTAATACTTGATTTTAGCCTCACTGATTGTTAGAAATGCCTCTTGTTACTGTTGGAGTTGTTGAGAACTTGTGACCTCTATCAGCCAGTATAAGAGAGAGGAGCCAGAAGATAACTGACCAGTCAATAAAAAATATTTTTTCAGAAAATGTAAATCACCACAGCCACGAGAGGTTCTTAAGCATACATCATAAATTTTCACTGAAAATATTTGACTGATGGGACCAGTAGTATGAGAGATTAGCTGTTTCAAAAGCATATATTTGCTCATTTGCCCAGGGCTCTATAGACCAGTGGTGACTACGATTTTGCCCTGAGGCTCGAGCCCGGAGTTGTCCTGTATGAGGTCTGTCAATGCAGACTGTTTTCTAATGGAGTCTGGAATTCTGATTGTGCAAACAGGCCATTTTAATTGATGTGTTTGTGTTGTCTTTGTGTTTTAAAAGTGTAATTACCTTGCCTACTTGTATAAGACTTTGTGAAACTATAAATGTGTATATAAAGGATGTATGTAAGGAATGCAGCACCTGTTGTGTTAGAAACAAAAACCCAGGAGAAGCAGTCCGACAGGCACAGCCATACTGAGACACGCTGGCTGTTGCTGGCTGTAAGGCAGGTGCAACAATGGTGATGGGGCTTAGGGGACTCCTCATCAAGGACTCCTCATCAAGGAGTGGTTGACAGGAAAAGGCACCCAGAGGTGCTTAAGTAGTGACTCAGTCATAGTGAAGCCACTGGGGGGTTTAGGGAAGATTAGAGGGGGAAACTCAGCTGGTAGGAACCGTGGGAAATTGTGGGGAAATTTTATAAGTGGTTCAACTTGTGATGTGTTGATTCAAGTACTGATGTTGTGGCCCAGTTCCCTCACCATTCCAAACCGAGGCTCGGAGAACACCGGGACACTCTTTGAGCACTCTGAGCGTTGACAAAGCAGCACTGATTGCAGATAGCACACTCAAACCTACTTTTTGTCTCCCACAGTCAAAGCCCCTGATCCCTCTCCAGAAAGAGGAGGATCCAGAGACACACAAAACTGTGCTGACCAACTACATGTTCCCCCAGCAAACCAGGACAGAGGACTGTGAGTACTGTGCATTCAGCAAGACTAATTATAAGAGAAAAGAGAAAATTTAATTTGGTTCAAATGGCAAAATGTTTGACCTGTTTCCACCAATCAGTTCTTAGCAGCAGGACTTCATATTAAAGATTTAAGCTTGTTAATCAGTCAGTACGACCAAGCAATCGTACAATTGGTATAACTTTACTTGTATGATTAATATGAACACAATTTACAGAAATAGAGCATTAAGAGTAAATACAATTAGTGGTTTTGTAACCCTGTACCTAACAGTAAGTCTAATAAATCTATTTTTCAGTAAAAAAAAGAAAAAAAAGAACTTTATTGTCAAACTATGCCTACCATCTTTATTGAAACGACCTTAAAGATGGTGTGCAAGGGTTCCTGTATTCATTTTTTATGAGGGACCTTGTTACCGGAGACCAAAGCTGCAGAAGAAACACTAGTCCTCGTCTTCTTCTTGTCAAGCATCTGTTAGTTTGGCTTGGTTTCCCGTTACAGCAGACAGCTTGTGCTGAGCCTGTTGCATCTTAGCTTTGGAGTAATTAGTGGTTCAAGATCTACGCGCTTGAACTACCGCGTGAGTCAGCTGCTTGTTTTTTTTGCGACAATATCAGTGATGTGGTGCATGACCAAGAATTGCTCCATAATGGTTACGGTGTGTAGGTTCTGTCCTCTGTCTGATACCTCCCAGTTATGTTTCATGACATTTTCATGACAGTTGTCTCCTGGTACAAACTTTATCTGGTTCCTCGTGTCTTTCCTGAGAAGCTCAGGCCATGTCATGTCAAGTCATGACCTGAATGCAATAATTATGTTTAACAACTTGTTGATATGACGGCCACACACACAAGGTGACTCATATCATCCACTGAGCTTTCACACTCTGGTATGTTCTCAGCTGATGTTTGCTCAGAATGGTCCAAAAATTATTTCCGGCACCTAATATTTACTTGTCTTTTAATAAACTGTCAACTTCTTCTCAAAATGTTGCTTTTTATCATAGTAAACAGCTTTTAAAAATAATATTTTTGCCAAGGAATGTTTAGCAATCATTTTGTCCTGTAAGAATGTCAACAAACTGACATAAAACTGGAAAACAATAAAAGTACAAAAATAGACCATGGTGTCAGTTTGGAAAAGCTTGACCCTTGGCTTTAATCAGTATTTTTCTTTCAAATACTTTCATTTTAATGCAGTTTATTAGAACAAAAAACTATCTAACTCCTGAATTTCAAGTTCCTTCACAGCTCCTTCAGTTGATTGACAAACCTCATGTTGTCTTTGCGCCATCTTGTGGTCAAAGTTAGACTTGTAGGAATTAAACATACTGGGGCTGACTTGAAAAGACTTCATTAAAAACTAACAAATCATCCTGCTCCTTGTTTCTGCTTTTATTTCAGACATTCCCAACTCTGACTCTGAGAGCTTCAATCCAGCTCTGTGGGAGGAACAGCGCAAGCACCGAGCTCAGGTGGCCTTTGAGTGTGACGAGGACAAGGACGAGAGAGAAACACCCCCGAGGGTAAGTGTCAAACAGTTCACATAATTGGGGAAAGAAAAATGACTGTGGTGGCATAGTTTACTAATCTGCAAGAACACTGTTGTGTTATTTTGGCATCAACTTTCACTTTGATTAAGCTTTTTTCATGTAAAATGAAAAACAATTTCAAGAAAATTTTGCTGAGGTCAAAATTCCTTTGAAATGTTTCTACATGAAATTGAATGCACTTCATTCTTCCTGTAATTCCCATTCCCATTTGACATTTAAACTTTCCTAGTTCCACATCTGTCAAAACCACAAACCAAATGGTTTTAACAGCAAGTTTGTGGGTTTTTGTCATCCTCCAGGAGGGAAACCTGAAGCGCTACCCGACACCGTACCCAGACGAGCTGAAGAATATGGTGAAGACAGCCCAGTCTGTGGCTCACAGGCTGAAGGAGGACGAGTCCAGTGACGAGTCGGGGAAAGAAGCAAAACCAATTGAGAGGAACCACATTGGAGTGCAGGACGTGGGAGTTAAGGTCAGCTGCAGCCAAAAGAGATATTTTTACTTGCAAATAAATCTTGGTTCCCTTTTGGATTCCCTTGAATTAATTGCATATTCTACAAGTGAAAGGACATGTTTTTAACTGTCCAGCTGTCCTGTTTTTGTGCAGGTGATAGAGGCTCCATATCCTAATGGCACAGCATCAGACATGGACTCCCAATTAACTACCATCACTCAAAACTCCTCTGCATTCGAGTCGAAAGACACTTCAGAGTCTTACAGCGCTCAGAGAATCCCTCTCAAGTCTTCAGGCGGCTCCATGATGAACCATGAGGACACACTGGAGGTACACTCAATCATTTAGTCACCATTATTCCACAAACAAGCACATTATGAAGTCTCAACTGAAATCTTTAATCTTTGTCTTCAGGATTCTGAGGAGCTGTCTGATGAAGAGGAGGAGATGAAAATTGCAGAAATGAGACCTCCTCTTATTGAAATCTCTATCAATCAGCCTAAAGTAGTGACTTTAAGTAAGGACAAAAAAGGTAAAAGTTTTGTTTGAGTGGTTGAAATATAGCATATGAAGTGGAAAATTAAACTTGAGATGAGACGATGGTGTATTCAGCACACTAACAGTGATATTTGTGATTAACAGATGACGCAGACTCTTTGCTGGATGACACTGTGGCCAACAGCAACCAGAACAACAGTAACTGTTCGTCGCCATCACGCATGTCTGACTCAGTGTCTCTGACCACAGACAGCAGCCAGGACAACTCTCTGTGCACCCCCGAGAGAGAGGCAAAGATGCCCTTCCTACCAAAAAGGTTTGTGTCATTCTTTGTCATTCTTTGAACCTTTGAAGTAGAAATTATGATGAAATGAAATATTATATCCACAATATTAACATTCAGCAACTCTAACACCTGAACACTAGGTTACATGTTGCAGTTATGCAACATTATTTTTTTAAAATCTTATTTACTTAAAGCAGAAAAGTCTTATTGAAATTAATAATATTTTTTCAAGGCAGTAGCATAAATAAAATAAGTTAAGTTAATATGGAGAAACACACAGAGAGACACAATAAAAAATAACTAAAAAGCAAGCATAGGGAGCTCACATTACAATAGAGAATTTGAGACACACCATCTGATCTTCATCAGGTAACCTTCAACGCATTTTCATGTGAGGAAGTCAGCCAACACAAATACACAAAGACTATTGTTCAGCAATTTTCTTCATGATAAAGACGAGCTAAATGTAATGGGTAAACAGTTGAAATTATTTAAAGTAGCAAATGCCTAAATATTGAAGTAGTTGCTAAAAGTCCTGATTAAACGGCTCAACTAATTAGCTAAAAGTAATGGAGAAACGGTTAAAATAGCTTAGAGTAAAGGAGTTATCTGAGTTCATCTGACGGGGCTGTGGGGAAACCTCAGATCAAAAAAGATGGAACGGTACAAAGGAGAATCTTCCTCCTGCTGTAATCTAATGTACATCCTTATTCTTTGATTCAGGCAAGAGGACGAGAATATGAACCAGCCTAGAGACACCACCCCTCTCCTCCACAATGGTAATGGCTCTGAAACGTCCCTTCAGGCCATTTTGAAAACCCAGCAGACCCCGCCAGAGAAGATGGGCGACTATGACCTGTCCATGGAAGCCCGGCTGGCCTTCATCGAGAAGGGAATCAACAACGGCATGGGAGAAACCTACACCAAGTGGGACCAGATTAATATGAACGTGTCCAAGTTGCCAACCGACAACATGGTTCAGCTGGACGAGGTGGACAAAACCAAGAATGGTTCAGTAACCCAGGAGGACTTGGATGGCAAGCAGGGTTTTAGCAATGACAACATGGAGCATTTTCTGAATGGAAACCAGCAGGTCAGTGACTGCATCAATAGTCTGGGCAACAAAAGCCAAGCGATGAGAGTAGAGACATCTGCTGTGCATGTGGGCCTGACAGGCGGGACAGGCAGCAGTGACATGTCTCTGTCTCGCAGCACAGAGGAACTGTCCCCAGAGAAAAGGTGCCATCCCCCGCAGGTGATGAAGTCCCACAGTGTCAGCAACATAGAAACAGGAGGCATGAAGCTGTACGCCTTTGATGTGAACGATGACTCCTATGATGCAGCAGGAATGACGAGGATGACGGGAGCCGGCCCCGGGCCAGGAGCTCAGGGACAGAGCATAGTCCGGAGCAAGTCAGCTAGTCAGTTACTCAACGACCAGACTCTCCAGATCTACCCCGGCTCCTCTGCATCCTCTTCAGACCTGCTCTCCTCCTCTAAGCCTCCTGCAAGCACCATCAGATATCCAGTCTCCTCCAGCATGGCCATGGGCATCCCTCCTCCTCAGTACAATATCCAGTACACAAGCAGTGCTGTGCCGAAAGAGGGCCTCTGGGCCCAGAGGACGCCCCTGCCCCCAGAGCACCAAGGCTACCCCCCTCCTCCTCCACACTCACTAGCCAACACCAACTACTCCAACCGTAATCAAGCACCTCCGTACCCTCTTCAGAGCCAGCAGAGGGGGCCTCCCATGGCTCCCAAACCCTCCGGGGACATGTGGGCCAAGGAGAGACTTCATTCTGCTGGAGGCCAGCCCAGAAGCAGCACTCTGCAGAGGCAAAGCAGCACGGCTTCCACCGTCTCCATGGGTGACCCGAGGCGCATACAGGTGCCTGACGGGGAATACATGACGTACAGGGACATTCACACCCTTGCCAGGGGGCCGCTGGCGATGAGTCAGGCCATGCAGAGGCCCCTGTCCGCTCGCACTTATAGCATCGATGTACCTGGAGCTTCCAGGCCTCACGGCGCCAGGCCGCAGCCCCATGAGCTTCCAGAGAGGACCATGTCTGTCAGCGATTTCAACTACCAGCAAAGTAGCCCCAGCAAGAGGCCCAACACCAGGGTGAAGTCTGAGCACTCGCTGCTGGACGGGCCGGGACAGGTGTCAGGAGGAGTGGGAGCAGGAAGGGTGCCAGCTGACTGGAGAGACCAGGTGATGCGGCATATCGAGGCCAAGAAAATGGAAAAGGTAAAAACACTTCTGTAATATGATGAAATGTTAAAAAATACAGTTTCAGAGTTGAATTGCTGTTTGTTTTTGTATTGGTTAAGCTACGACGTGTACATCACAAACTGTAAATACAATCAGGGCAGCAAAACAAGGATACAGTTTCATTTAAAGTTGTAAACTTGTCATAGGGATGCTGTAACATAATTACTTTGATAGTCCCACAGACCATCACAATATCATGTAAATACAAAGAAAATATCTGTAAAGCTTTTCTTTAGCTCCTTTTTAAAGGGTTGTTTCACCCGTTTACAAACAGAAGCCTCACTTGGCTGTAGCCCTGCTAATAATTTTGGTTTTGTGTGTACAGGTTTTTAGGTATTTGCCTCCAGAAATAAACACAGAATAATAATGCTACAACACATCAATAATTTGATGATTAAGTAAAGCAAAGTAAGCATTGATTTGGAGATTTAAAGATTAAAAGACATCAAAACCAGCTTTAATTTTGTTGAAAAGTGTAGTTTATTAAGTTGGCGATACACTTTAACTACACAATTGAATGCACATGATAGCTTCCTCGTGTATCCTGCATCAGTTTGGAGCGTTGATTGTGCACATTCATCAGAAATTAATGTTGAGAGTCTGCGAAATGCAATACACACACAAATGGCAGGTGCAGTTTAGGGGCAGTACTTGCTCTGTCAACTTTTTTTAAAAGTTTAAATTGAAAAGCCTTGCGTATCCTGCACGATGGCACTAATGTCACTTTTTCTGCAGCACTGTCAAAAATTGACAACATAGTCACCATGTTTTTTGTTTACATCATGCAAATCCACTAGTTCTGTAAGGTGTCTCTCTCTGGTGTGTCCCCTAGTGGAACCCTCCGGTAACACATGTTTTAAATTGTCAAGCATATAAACAATGCCATTCATAATGTAGCCAGTTGACAAACGCGTGGTTAAAAAGTAAGTAAATCTCCAGCTTTAGATGTACACATTTTTTCAACAGTATTTCATCACTGCAATACAGTAATCTAAAAAGCTCGATTCTGTCACAATAACATAATTCCTGTGGTGTCAGAATGAGGCAATAGAAACTATGTAAGAGATTTGTGAATGAAAGATGCGATAAGGGATATGTTGCCCATAAGGCAGCTATCATAACCCAGACATTTATTTGGGTGTCTTAAAACCTGGGCGAATAAAACCAAACCTGTGTGGCTAGATACCATTCCGAATATTTAGGTGAATCGACCCTTTAACATTGACATCTACCAAAGCTTACTAACCCTGCTATATGCACAATGTGTCTGATTCACTGCATGTTTCTGTTGTGTCTTTTATGTGTCGTCACTCATTTGGTGGATTGCATGGTGCACGATGCTGGTTGTTCCGTGTCGTCCCTGTGTTCAGAATGCACTGTCTCGCTCCTATAATTCCAATAACGCTCCGCTGAGCTGGTCTCACTACGGCAGCTGTAGGGATATGCATGCCAGCCAAGGGTCTCTGGTGTTTAGCGCCAGGGACGGACAGCCCTACGGAGCTCTGGGCTTCTGTGTGAGTACTGTGAACTTGAAGTTGGCTCTTGCAAGTCGGGGCTTCCAGTTCCTGCTAGTTTCACATCCTTTAGAAGATGAAATGTCTGTTTCCTTCGCTCCTCGATGATGAGAAGTGATCACTGACCCTCAGAACCTTTCACTTGTCCTTTTATAGGCAAATGAAAGTATAATGTCTCCCCTAATGTCTGATTTCTCACAACCACAGACCCTTCTAGTACATGTGACAAAAAAAATGAGTGGATTCTAGTTGGTTGTGTAGCTCATCTTAGTGTAACTTGTTTAAAAGGGGCCTGCATGTGTTTTGTACCATTTGCAGAACAGCTATAGAATCAGAGAAAGATAAAATATGGGTGAATAGAGGAAGGCTAACACAGAGCTTTAGCTAATTTAATACATATTAAAAATCTAATTGCTAACAAAACTATGTAAGACATTTTTTGCATGTAAAGGAAAGACAATAGTTTAAAACTTGGCCTTGTGATGGAAAAATAAGATCCTGTAAGTTATTATAATGGCTGAAAATTATGAGTTTTTCTCTTATAATGAGACAAGAATTTTTTTTTCCATCACAATGATGGAAATGGGCTTCCATACATAGGGGAAAGTGTGTGAGTGGCATAATTACCACATCTCATTAAAGTAATAAACAAGAAAAATGTTTGGGTCTTGCTTTTGTGTAGAGGGGGGGCTCGTATTCCGAGAGACACATTTTACAGCAGGTCTGTATTTTCTCTGAACCCAGCTGGCAGCAAACAGTGTCTCCCTAAGCTGTGACGTAACAGGCTTGTTCCAAGAAATTAAGCTTTTTCAGGCCAATCTCATCGAAAAAAGAGCGTACCTTAAAGGGATAGTTTGGATTTTTTCGATATGGGGTTGTATGAGGTACTGCTTAAGTGTATAATATATTTAAAATATTTTCTCCACTGGACCTTGCTGTCAGACAGCCCTGTTTAAGTTAAGGCGGGGGGAGCTGAAGCCGTTATCTGTGCTTTCTTCAAAGCCACCAGACTCTATAGACAAAACCAGTAATTTTACCTTGCAGAACACAGGAGTTGCTGGTCTACTGCTGCCTCGTCTGTTAGTTGGTTACTGTTATTGTGGGACTTTGGTGAATCCAATCCAACACTTTGAAACACCAAAATCACACAATAACACTAACTAACTAACTGATTGAGGCAGTAGTAGACCAGCAACTCTGTAAGTTAATTTTTTTTTTTTTGTCAAAGGAGTCTGGTGTGTGAGAGAGTACAGATTCAGTTCCCTATTGGAAGAGTGTGCCAATGGCAAGGTAAAGCATTGAAAATTTTGTGAAAACAGCTTACAGTTAAACTATTGTTTTTTATTTTTTTATTTAATTATTTTACCTGGGCCCTTTTTGGTGGCTAAAATATGTTTTTCTTGCTTTCCAAGTGCTTAGCTTCTTTGTTGGTATTCCTTTTAGCTTCTCACTAAATATAGATAAATAACTCCTCAAACCTCACTTGAGAAAAATCCAAACTATCGCTTTAATTTGAAAATAATAGCCAGATATGTTATATCATGTATGGTACAAAACACTCCCCTTTAAACCTCATTGGTTCTTTAACATAATAATAATTACCCTGGTGTTGTTATTCCTCCACCGTGCCACACTCTCATCCCCTGATTTTAATGCATCTCCGCATACATGATTTTCTTCTCCTTATTAACTGCACTTTAAAATCCTTATTTTGCTCATTCATCATCTTCACTTCGCCTTCCAATCACTTCAGAACCACTTCATATCCCTCTCACTTTGTGTGTGGGGATGAAAACTGTGTTTGCACAAGGTAAGTGGTTAGAGGTGTGTGTCTAAGTGGTTTAGAAAGTGGGTATTAGAATCTGTAGAAGTGTTGTGTAACCCCTCTTCACTGCTTAACATTTAAGATTCACTCCATCTCCAGAAAGCTAATATTCAGAGTTATATACTGCTTAGTGTCCGAAGAGACACTAAGCACAGTTTAATCTCAGTTTTCCATCATGTTTTAATCAGATGTGTCCCTTTCACCTCCTTCTTAAGTGCCTAATGTCATTACCAGACATGAAAAATGTTCATGTCACTATCTTATTGTCCATCTTGTCTATTATCCCTTACTGTAAATGAGTTTCCAGTGAGGTTAGTGATCTTCACTTTGCTTTTCCCCCTTTCAGGATGATGTGTTTCCCCAAGGACAGCAGAGCTTCACCATGGACCCCCACAGAAAAGTAGGTTTAATACAGGCAGACTTTTTTTCTTTTTTCCGCTGCAGAGCAAAATCTGGCTGTCAAATCTAAAAATAACACATTTTTGTATCCTAGGTGCCTTTGATGAACGGTCAGATGGGCCCTTCTGTTCGTCCTCAGCTGAGCCAGGCGTCCATGGCCCGTCACCCATCCAGAGAGCAACTCATTGATTACCTGATGCTCAAAGTCTCCCATCAGCCCCAGGGGCCCCCGCGCATCCCACTCGACTCACTGCAGCAAGAGGTGAAGGATGCTGTTTGTGTCGGATTACATAAAGAAACACTCAAGCCCTAAAAAAATGAATTGGATGTCTTGGCTAAAGTTTGTGTTAAATAATTGATAATAGGTCAATTAAAACAAGGTTTAAGCTGTTAATTAATGAGCATTACATCAACATTATACTTTTTTCACAGGTTCACATGATATTCATAAGTGGTTGCTTTTTAAAATGGATAACATACGATCATTTATTTCTAAATTATTACTTTATGAACAATGAATAGTTTGCATAAAGCTCACATTTATACTTGTAAGTGTAAAGGCAATACTCCCTCTTTCTCTGTGCTCATATATCATTTTGCGGTCTACTTTTATCTGCTGAAAATTGTGGTAAAAATTAATAGAAAGGCAAAGAAAATGTTTACATCTATCTCAGTTTCTTATGTTGTCCTTTTTTTCTCTTGTCTATTTACTCTGTTGTTTTTTCTTTTGCCTGTTGCTTGTTTTGTTTGAAAAATATATTATATTCCTCTTAATCTTCAGTATAATGGTACCTCCGTTGTTAATAATGGTGGATATGATGGTAAAATAACAACAATTAACAACAAACATTTGATTGAATTCTATCCTTCAACTGCGTATAACTATTCTGTCTTGTTTTGTATATATTGCTTGTGCTAAATAAAAAAAAAAGGGAGCTTTAGAGAAGCTTTAAGAAGGATTTTGTTAACTTTGTACTGAGCTAGGTTATCTGTTTCCTGTCTTCACACGAAGCTAAGCTAACCACCTGCTGGCTATAGGTTTATATTTAACAGACGGATATGAAACATAAGAAAAAAGCGTGTTCGCTTTCTTCCCATAAAGGGTGAAGTATTACTTTTAGGGAAGCCTTTGAATCTGCTTTTCTTGTTCATTCACCAGAGAGTTAAAAAGTCTCTGTCCCCTGACCTCCTGTTGTGGTTTTTCCAGAGTTACATTGGAAATTTGTGTAATTAACAGTGAATGACTGAATAAATGGCTAATGAAAGTGTGTGGGTATGTTTCAGATCCGTGTGAAAGTGGAGAAGAATCCAGAGCTGGGTTTCAGTATATCAGGAGGAGTGGGCGGTCGGGGAAATCCCTTTCGTCCAGATGACAATGTAAGTTTATATTTGATGCATTATGTTCAATTAATATTTTAATTACATTAAAAGAAATTGCTTTCCTAAGTTGTACTCTAAACCCACATAGGAAAACATGCAGTACAGATTAGTATTAATTATGATTGTCTTTCATAAAAGTAATTATGTAAGAAAAAATAAGCTACACTACATTTTTAATTTTAATACCTGCTTGCTTCTATTTATTATTACTATCTATTGCATTATTTATTTATTTATTATATTTAGTGTAATGTTTTATGTTTCATCTTGTTTTTTTATATATATATATATATTTATATATGCTGTAACGTGTTATAAATAGTGTGCAATCTTTGGCTAAGAGACCTCATAGGGTTAATTTTCTTTAGTAAAATTTCATTTATTTAATGTATTTGTTTATTTATTTTATTGTGCTATTAAAGGGGAAAAAAAGCTTTTCTCTCAGAATATTTGGTATTACAGCCGAGCCTGTCTATTTTTGGAATAATAGTTATGATTTAAGATGGAATTCCTAGAATAATTCCCCAAAAATATATTTTATCGAAAGTTCTTTAAGCCTTTGTGCTGTAAAATTATGGAATAAGTGTTAAATTTTAAAGCTAATTTGTGACTATTTCAAAAAAATGAAGAAAAAAATGTTTTATTATAAAACCATATATTGTAAGGGGGGGGGGGGTTATAGTATTTTCTGTTGTAGCTGGAGAGTCTGTCAAGTATTTTTATCTATCTTTTATTTTTTTTTTTTTAATATGTTCTATATTATATGATTTTAGGGTATATTTGTGACAAGGGTCCAACCTGAGGGCCCGGCATCCATGATTCTTCAGCCTGGTGATAAAATCATCCAGGTATTCTGCTGCTCTTTTTTATTTGTATTTTTATTTATTTTTTGCGATTAGTTGAAGGTTTATTTGTATTTTTTCTCACCAAAACTCCCTCTCTTCTCACAGGCGAATGGATACAGCTTTGTGAATATCGATCATGGGAACGCAGTGGCCCTCCTGAAGACGTTTGCAAGCACTGTGGATTTGACTATCGTGAGAGAAACGCAAGCATAGACTCAACTGAAACTGACCTCTGACGCGGGAGGGACACGAGAAGAGAGACAAACGGAGAGATTTCTCTGTTGACTCTCATATTTTTATACACAGAGGAGACTGACCTGTTGATACCTGTTGGGACTATTTATAGTAGAGATCTTCATAGCCTTGATTTAACGGGGAAAACCACTGAATGTAGTGGATCAAAGTGAGACGGCGGCAAACCTCTGCAAGTACGAGTCCTCAAAAGGCCATCACTGTGGTATATATATTTTTATACAAAAAGAAGCTGAAGATGATGCAAATAATTACTGTGGTCTCTGTACAGATCATCTTTTTTTTTGTCCAAAAATCCTTTATCATAAATTAGGTTTTATTTCTGTGGATTGACATGATTTGACCACTCCGGGGGGGCAAGGCTCCCTCTCTTCTGTCATCCAATTTGCCTTTTTTTTCTCTTTTTATTTAAGATGTTGAAACTGGTCTGCCGTGAGATCTTTTATGGAGGACAATGTTACGTGCTTTTCATGTGGAGACGAATGTAGATCAAGGAGGTGTCCGAAGAGATATATTTTTGTTTCTCTTCTTGCGAGATCGAAGAGTTTTGAGAAGAGGAAAATCGTAATCATCCACCTCACCCTGCTTCCATAAACCTGCGAGCGCTCTCAAACACTTCTGTCCTCACTTCCATTCCCAAATATCCTCACAGCGACTGCTCTGCATATCACCCAACCAGACCACTACCTGGCCCGTGTGGACACAAACTGAAAGAAGAAACGCAGTCTGCATGTGATCACTTAACGAGACTGGGGAAGAAAAAATCAAATATTTGGAGGAAATGTGAGAGGAGAGGTGTAGCATGCGTTTGCTCAGCCTTAATCTGTTTTGCCAGTCAGGAGCTTTTGATTAAAGCAAGAGTTCGATATTTTGGGGAATTTTTTTTTTTTCACCGTAAAGCCCGTATTTCCCAAAATGTCAGAACTGTTCCTTTATCTGAAGAACGAGGTGGCGGTTATGCTAGTTAACCAAAGCAAGTTAGTGGACAGAAGGCAAAAGCAGGAGACAACTTGAGAAAGATATTTGAACAAGAACAGGTTTCAATCATGCGTTTTATTTTTTAAGGGCTTCATCTTCCAGGCAGCCATTTGCTGAGATGTTTGTTTTGCAGGGGTTTCAACATCTGTCTGTTTTTATTATTTTTATTTTTATTTTTATTTTTACATGGGAGAAGACCACAGTTTGCCTTTTGTGTCTATAAAAAATTGTTTTATCATGCTTTTTATCCATCACTTTCTCGATCTGTTGTTTGTTTTTCTTCACTGTACAGAGAGTAGAGTTGGGAGAGACAAGTTGTCAAGTGCCATAAGACCTTGAACTGTTTGAAAAAGGGGAGGACCTTTGACCCCACAACCCGAGCAATATTCACATAATCACAAACCTTCTGAGTACATTTGCAGCATAACGGCTTCAGAGCAATATGTAAAGCCTTTATTTTCATTCAGAAAGACCACATCAGATAGCATTTTTTTACACAAACACAACCTTTTAGTAATCACCAATGATTTTACATGATTTTTATATTGTGAAAAGAATCATTTTTTGTAATGAAATAGCACAGGAAATACATACGACAGTACTTAAACGGAAAGATTTCTCTGCATTGTGTAAAAGTGAATGTTTGTGTCACTTTCCCAAGGCTTTTTAATTACTGTTTGTTGCTTCCATTACCATGATGTTCATCTGTGCAAAAATAATCAACTAATCCAGTCAAAGCTGCATCTCAGAACATTCCTAATGTTTGTCAAAGAACTGTGTCGGAAGGAAAAAATGTGTTTTTAAAGTGATTTCAAATTATTTGTGCACCTCTCTGTTAATTTTCATTCACTCTTCAGTGAGACGTGTTTCCAGAAGAAACGGAAATGATAAATTTCACTACGTAAAGGCCCCATAAATTTCAAAAATACATTTGTGACCACTGAATTTTTTTTCTATATATTAAACTAGAATTTGAATGGCTTTCCCTCAACTTGTTTACAGTAGATTGTGTCTTCTACTGTTCCCGTATGTAGTTAACATTTGACCCATATTTTATGCTTGTGGCACTGTCGAACCAAAATAAAAACACTGTGGTAATTAGCTAAATTTAATATCCCTTTAATAATAAAAAAAAAAAATATAATGTTAGTCGTAAAGGTAGCTGTACCCTTAATTTTTTTAAACTGACTCTAAATTTGGTACATTTTATTCACAAGCAAATGACATTAATAATTTCCAAATTTATCACAGAAAAAAGTCTTACACATGAATTGTTGTTTTTCCTTGTATTAATTTTGTGGGTGATTTCTGTTCTAAGAGTAGGGGGGAATTTTCTGTGGTAATGGTCACTTTATTTTATATTCATGGCAAAAAAAAAGTACAGTCTGACATTGTAGACAATCTAGGGAGATAAAAACATGTTATCACATTTTCTTCACTCATGTTGGTCGGTTTCTTATGCTCCCGTATTGTTCTTATTTATTTAGTAGTCTTCTGTGGTTTTTAGACCTTACTAATCAAATTGTAAATACTCTTTAAGAAAAAAAATGAGAAAAGAATTAACGGCATTAGTGACTTGCGATTGTAAAACCAGCAATAAATTGCAATGCAGAGGCACTCGTTTTAATGTATAGCTAGTATTTCTAAGGTTTCTCTGGAAACAGCCACAGTGAGATGATGATTGATTTGCATTTATCCAACATTCCAGATTTTGTACATAATTACCTGTTTCTGAAGTAACCTGTGGAAAATAAACTAATGCTCTTTAGCAAGGACTCTTCTGTCTTTATTTCCTCCTTTGGGATTGTTTGTTTTTAACCCCTCTGTCTCACTCTCAACATTATTTTTATTATTAT